>NW_026698572.1:0-33006 GCF_030435755.1 Ochotona princeps
GAGAACAACTCCATTTGGCTCACTAACTTCACACCATCAGGCTTCCAAGCAGCTCTCAAGGAGAACTCAGTTTTAACACTCTATGCTTAGTGCCCTTAGTACCTAGGACTGAAATGAAGCTTAGTTAGCATCCCACACAAACGAATGCCTCATAAGCGGGTTTCACATGCCACCAACTCCACATTCACAGGCAACTTCAGCGCCCAAAGTCGTTTTTCAGATAGCCCTCAATGCAAAGGCTCTAGACGCAAATATTGGTGTGAGAGCTAATACAATCAAGGAAACACTGCATGTTGGTGAAGGGCATATTGAAGAAGGATCAGCCGAGTGGTTCTTGTCGGAGAACAACTTCATTTGGCTCACTAACTTCACACACCATCAGGCTTCCAAGCAGCTCGCAAGGAAACTCAGTTTTCACACTCTATGCTTAGTGCCCTTTGAGTGCATTCTCTAAGAAATGAACGTGGTAGAGCATGCCACAAAAACGAATGCTCCACGTGCGGGTTTCACATGCCACCAACTCCACATTCACAGGCAACTTCAGCGCCACAGCCGTTTTCAGATAGCCCTCAATGCAAAGGCTCTAGACGCAAATATTGCTGTGAGAGCTAATTCAATCAAGGAAACACTGCATGTTGGTGAAGGGCATATTGAAGAAGGATCAGCCGAGTGGTTCTTGTGGAGACAACATTCCATTTGGCTCACTAACTTCACACACCATCAGGCTTCCAAGCAGCTCTCAAGGAAACTCAGTTTTCACACTCTATGCTTAGTGCCCTTTGAGTGCCTAGGACTAGAATGAAGCTTAGTGAGCATCCCCACAAACGAATGCTCCACATGCGGGTTTCACATGCCACCAACTCCACATTCACAGGCAATTCAGCGCCACAGCCGTTTTCAGATAGCCCTCAATGCAAAGGCTCTAGACGCAAATATTGGTGTGAGAGCTAATTCAATCAAGGAAACACTGCATGTTGGTGAAGGGCATATTGAAGAAGGATCAGCCGAGTAGTTCTTGTGGGAGAACAACTCCATTGGGCTCACTAACTTCACACACCATCAGGCTTCCCAGCAGCTCGCAAGGAAACTCAGTTTCCACACTCTATGCTTAGTGCCCTTTGAGTGCATTATCTAGGAATGAACCTGGTAGAGCATGCCACACAAACGAATGCTCCACATGCGGGTTTCACATGCCACCAACTCCACATTCACAGGCAACTTCAGCGCCACAGCCGTTTTCAGATAGCCCTCAATGCAAAGGCTCTAGACGCAAATATTGGTGTGAGAGCTAATTCAATCAAGGAAACACTGCATGTTGGTGAAGGGCATATTGAAGAAGGATCAGCCGAGTGGTTCTTGTGGGAGAACAACTCCATTTGGCTCACTAACTTCACACACCATCAGGCTTCCAAGCAGCTCTCAAGGAAACTCAGTTTTCACACTCTATGCTTAGTGCCCTTTAAGTACCTAGGACTGAAATGAAGCTTAGTTAGCATCCCACACAAACGAATGCTCCATAAGCGGGTTTCACATGCCACCAACTCCACATTCACAGGCAACTTCAGCGCCAAAGTCGTTTTCAGATAGCCCTCAATGCAAAGGCTCTAGACGCAAATATTGGTGTGAGAGCTGATACAATCAAGGAAACACTGCATGTTGGTGAAGGGCATATTGAAGAAGGATCAGCCGAGTGGTTCTTGTGGGAGAACAACTCATTTGGCTCACTAACTTCACACACCATCAGGCTTCCAAGCAGCTCTCAAGGAAACTCAGTTTTCACACTCTATGCTTAGTGCCCTTTGAGTGCATTATCTAGGAATGAACGTGGTAGAGCATGCCACAAAAACGAATGCTCCACGTGCGGGTTTCACATGCTACCAACTCCACATTCACAGGCAACTTCAGCGCCACAGCCGTTTCAGATAGCCCTCAATGCAAAGGCTCTAGACGCAAATATTGGTGTGAGAGCTAATTCAATCAAGGAAACACTGCATGTTGGTGAAGGGCATATTGAAGAAGGATCAGCCGAGTGGTTCTTGTGGGACAACAATTCCATTGGCTCACTAACTTCACACACCATCAGGCTTCCAAGCAGCTCTCAAGGAAACTCAGTTTTCACACTCTATGCTTAGTGCCCTTTGAGTGCCTAGGACTGAAATGAAGCTTAGTGAGCATCCCCACAAACGAATGCTCCACATGCGGGTTTCACATGCACCAACTCCACATTCACAGGCAATTCAGCGCCACAGCCGTTTTCAGATAGCCCTCAATGCAAAGGCTCTAGACGCAAATATTGGTGTGAGAGCTAATTCAATCAAGGAAACACTGCATGTTGGTGAAGGGCATCTTGAAGAAGGATCAGCCGAGTGGTTTCTTGTGGAGAACAACTCCATTTGGCCCACTAACGTCACACACCATCAGGCTTCCCAGCCTCTCGCAAGGAAACTCAGTTTCCACACTCTATGCTTAGTGCCCTTTGAGTGCATTATCTAGGAAATGAACCTGGTAGAGCATGCCACACAAACGAATGCTCCACATGCGGGTTTCACATGCCACCAACTCCACATTCACAGGCAACTTCAGCGCCACAGCCGTTTTCAGATAGCCCTCAATGCAAAGACTCTAGACGCAAATATTGGTGTGAGAGCTAATTCAATCAAGGAAACACTGCATGTTGGTGAAGGGCATATTGAAGAAGGATCAGGCGAGTGGTTCTTGTGGGAGAACAACTCCATTTGGCTAACTTCACACACCATCAGGCTTCCAAGCAGCCCTCAAGGAAACTCAGTTTTCACACTCTATGCTTAGTGCCCTTTAAGCACCTAGGACTGAAAGAATCTTAGTGAGCATCCCACACAAACGAAAGCTCCACATGCGGGTTTCACATGCCACCAACTCCACATTCTCAGGCAACTTCAGCGCCACAGCCGTTTTCTTGATAGCCCTCAATGCAAAGGCTCTAGACGCAAATATTGGTGTGAGAGCTAATTCAATCAAGGAAACACTGCATGTTGGTGAAGGGCATCTTGAAGAAGGATCAGCCGAGTGGTTCTTGTGGGAGAACAACTCCATTTGGCTCACTAACTTCACACACCATCAGGCTTCCAAGCAGCTCTCAAGGAAACTCAGTTTTCACAGTCTAAGCTTAGTGCCCTTTGAGTGCATTATCTAGGAATGAAACTGGTAGAGCATGCCACACAAACGAATGCTCCACATGCGGGTTTCACATGCCACCAACTCCACATTCACAGGCAACTTCAGTGCCACAGCCGTTTTTAGATAGCACTCAATGCAAAGGCTCTAGACGCAAATATTGGTGTGAGAGCTAATTCAATCAAGGAAACACTGCATGTTGGTGAAGGGCATCTTGAAGAAGGATCAGCCGAGTGGTTCTTGTGGGAGAACAACTCCATTTGGCCCACTAACGTCACACACCATCAGGCTTCCAAGCAGCTCTCAAGGAAACTCAATTTTCACACTCTATGCTTAATCCCCTTTGAGTGCATTATCTAGGAATGAACCTGGTAGAGCATCCCACACAAACGAATGCTCCACATGCGGGTTTCACATGCCACCAACTCCACATTCACAGGCAACTTCAGCGCCAAAGCCGTTTTCAGATAGCACTCAATGCAAGGCTCTAGACGCAAATATTGGTGTGAGAGCTAATTCAATCAAGGAAACACTGCATGTTGGTGAAGGGCATATTGAAGAAGGATCAGCCGAGTGGTTCTTGTGGGAGAACAACTCCATTTGGCTCACTAACTTCACACACCATCAGGCTTCCAAGCAGCTCTCAAGGAAACTCAGTTTTCGCAGTCTATGCTTAGTGCCCTTTGAGTGCCTAGGACTGAAAAGAAGCTTGGTGAGCATCCCACACAAACGAATGCTCCATAAGCAGGTTTCACATTCCACCAACTCCACATTCACAGGCAACTTCAGCGCCACAGCCGTTTTCAGATAGCCCTCAATACAAAGGCTCTAGACGCAAATATTGGTGTGAGAGCTAATTCAATCAAGGAAACACTGCATGTTGGTGAAGGGCATATTGAAGAAGGATCAGCCGAGTGGTTCTTGTGGGAGAACAACTCCATTTGGCTCACTAACTTCACACACCATCAGGCTTCCAAGCAGCTCTCAAGGAAACTCAGTTTTCACACTCTATGCTTAGTGCCCTTTAAGCACCTAGGACTGAAAAGAAGCTTAGTGAGCATCCACACAAACGAATGCTCCACATGCGGGTTTCACATGCCACCAACTCCACATTCACAGGCAACTTCAGCGCCACAGCCGTTTTCAGATAGCCCTCAATGCAAAGGCTCTAGCCGCAAATATTGGTGTGAGAGCTAATTCAATCAAGGAAACACTGCATGTTGGTGAAGGGCATATTGAAGAAGGATCAGCCGAGTGGTTCTTGTGGGAGAACAACTCCATTTGGCTCACTAACTTCACACACCATCAGGCTTCCAAGCAGCTCTCAAGGAAACTCAGTTTTCACCGTCTAAGCTTAGTGCCCTTTGAGTGCATTATCTAGGAATGAACGTGGTAGAACATGCCACACAAACGAATGCTCCACATGCGGGTTTCACATGCCACCAACTCCACTTCACAGGCAACTTCAGCGCCACAGCCGTTTTCAGATAGCCCTCAATGCAAAGGCTCTAGACGCAAATATTGGTGTGAGAGCTAATTCAATCAAGGAAACACTGCATGTTGGTGAAGGGCATATTGAAGAAGGATCAGCCGAGTGGTTCTTGTGGGAGAACAACTCCATTTGGCTCACTAACTTCACACACCATCAGGCTTCCAAGCAGCTCTCAAGGAAACTCAGTTTTCACAGTCTAAGCTTAGTGCCCTTTGAGTGCATTATCTAGGAATGAACGTGGTAGAGCATGCCAAACAAACGAATGCTCCACATGCGGGTTTCACATGCCACCAACTCCACATTCACAGGCAACTTCAGCGCCACAGCCATTTTCAGATAGCACTCAATGCAAAGGCTCTAGACGCAAATATTGGTGTGAGAGCTAATTCAATCAAGGAAACACTGCATGTTGGTGAAGGGCATATTGAAGAAGGATCAGCCGAGTGGTTCTTGTGGGAGAACAACTCCATTTGGCTCACTAACTTCACACACCATCAGCTTCCAAGCAGCTCTCAAGGAAACTCAGTTTTAACACTCTATGCTTAGTGCCCTTTAAGTACCTAGGACTGAAATGAAGCTTAGTTAGCATCCCACACAAACGAATGCCTCATAAGCGGGTTTCACATGCCACCAACTCCACATTCACAGGCAACTTCAGCGCCAAAGTCGTTTTCAGATAGCCCTCAATGCAAAGGCTCTAGACGCAAATATTGGTGTGAGAGCTAATACAATCAAGGAAACACTGCATGTTGGTGAAGGGCATATTGAAGAAGGATCAGCCGAGTGGTTCTTGTCGGAGAACAACTCCATTTGGCTCACTAACTTCACACACCATCAGGCTTCCAAGCAGCTCGCAAGGAAACTCAGTTTTCACACTCTATGCTTAGTGCCCTTTGAGTGCATTATCTAGAATGAACGTGGTAGAGCATGCCACAAAAACGAATGCTCCACGTGCGGGTTTCACATGCCACCAACTCCACATTCACAGGCAACTTCAGCGCCACAGCCGTTTTCAGATAGCCCTCAATGCAAAGGCTCTAGACGCAAATATTGGTGTGAGAGCTAATTCAATCAAGGAAACACTGCATGTTGGTGAAGGGCATATTGAAGAAGGATCAGCCGAGTGGTTCTTGTGGGAGAACAACTCCATTTGGCTCACTAACTTCACACACCATCAGGCTTCCAACCAGCTCTCAAGGAAACTCAGTTTTCACACTCTATGCTTAGTGCGCTTTGAGTGCATTATGTAGAGAAAGATCATGGTAGACCATCCACACAAACGAATGCTCCCCATGCGGGTTTCACATGCCACCGAACTCCACATTCTCAGGCAACTTCAGCGCCACAGCCGTTTTCAGATAGCACTCAATGCAAAGGCTCTAGACGCAAATATTGGTGTGAGAGCTAATTCAATCAAGGAAACACTGCATGTTGGTGAAGGGCATCTTGAAGAAGGATCAGCCGAGTGGTTCTTGTGGGAGAACAACTCCATTTGGCTCACTAACTTCACACACCATCAGGCTTCCCAGCAGCTCTCAAGGAAACTCAGTTTCCACACTCTATGCTTAGTGCCCTTTCAGTGCATTATCTAGGAATGAACCTGGTAGAGCATGACACACAAACGAATGCTCCACATGCGGGTTTCACATGCCACCAACTCCACATTCACAGGCAACTTCAGCACCACAGCCGTTTTCAGATAGCCCTCAATGCAAAGGCTCTAGACGCAAATATTGGTGTGAGAGCTAATTCAATCAAGGAAACACTGCATGTTGGTGAAGGGCATATTGAAGAAGGATCAGCCGAGTGGTTCTTGTGGGAGAACAACTCCATTTGGCTCACTAACTTCACACACCATCAGGCTTCCAAGCAGCTCTCAAGGAAACTCAGTTTTCGCAGTCTATGCTTAGTGCCCTTTGAGTGCCTAGGACTGAAAAGAAGCTTGGTGAGCATCCCACACAAACGAATGCTCCATAAGCAGGTTTCACATTCCACCAACTCCACATTCACAGGCAACTTCAGCGCCACAGCCGTTTTCAGATAGCCCTCAATACAAAGGCTCTAGACGCAAATATTGGTGTGAGAGCTAATTCAATCAAGGAAACACTGCATGTTGGTGAAGGGCATATTGAAGAAGGATCAGCCGAGTGGTTCTTGTGGGAGAACAACTCCATTTGGCTCACTAACTTCACACACCATCAGGCTTCCAAGCAGCTCGCAAGGAAACTCAGTTTTCACACTCTATGCTTAGTGCCCTTTAAGCACCTAGGACTGAAAAGAAGCTTAGTGAGCATCCCACACAAACGAATGCTCCACATGCGGGTTTCACATGCCACCAACTCCACATTCACAGGCAACTTCAGCGCCACAGCCGTTTTCAGATAGCCCTCAATGCAAAGGCTCTAGACGCAAATATTGGTGTGAGAGTTAATTCAATCAAGGAAACACTGCATGTTGGTGAAGGGCATATTGAAGAAGGATCAGCCGAGTGGTTCTTGTGGGAGAACAACTCCATTTGGCTCACTAACTTCACACACCATCAGGCTTCCAAGCAGCTCTCAAGGAAACTCAGTTTTCACCGTCTAAGCTTAGTGCCCTTTGAGTGCATTATCTAGGAATGAACGTGGTAGAACATGCCACACAAACGAATGCTCCACATGCGGGTTTCACATGCCACCAACTCCACATTCACAGGCAACTTCAGCGCCACAGCCGTTTTCAGATAGCCCTCAATGCAAAGGCTCTAGACGCAAATATTGGTGTGAGAGCTAATTCAATCAAGGAAACACTGCATGTTGGTGAAGGGCATATTGAAGAAGGATCAGCCGAGTGGTTCTTGTGGGAGAACAACTCCATTTGGCTCACTAACTTCACACACCATCAGGCTTCCAAGCAGCTCGCAAGGAAACTCAGTTTTCACAGTCTAAGCTTAGTGCCCTTTGAGTGCATTATCTAGGAATGAACGTGGTAGAGCATGCCAAACAAACGAATGCTCCACATGCGGGTTTCACATGCCACCAACTCCACATTCACAGGCAACTTCAGCGCCACAGCCATTTTCAGATAGCACTCAATGCAAAGGCTCTAGACGCAAATATTGGTGTGAGAGCTAATTCAATCAAGGAAACACTGCATGTTGGTGAAGGGCATATTGAAGAAGGATCAGCCGAGTGGTTCTTGTGGGAGAACAACTCCATTTGGCTCACTAACTTCACACACCATCAGGCTTCCAAGCAGCTCTCAAGGAAACTCAGTTTTAACACTCTATGCTTAGTGCCCTTTAAGTACCTAGGACTGAAATGAAGCTTAGTTAGCATCCCACACAAACGAATGCCTCATAAGCGGGTTTCACATGCCACCAACTCCACATTCACAGGCAACTTCAGCGCCAAAGTCGTTTTCAGATAGCCCTCAATGCAAAGGCTCTAGACGCAAATATTGGTGTGAGAGCTAATACAATCAAGGAAACACTGCATGTTGGTGAAGGGCATATTGAAGAAGGATCAGCCGAGTGGTTCTTGTCGGAGAACAACTTCATTTGGCTCACTAACTTCACACACCATCAGGCTTCCAAGCAGCTCGCAAGGAAACTCAGTTTTCACACTCTATGCTTAGTGCCCTTTGAGTGCATTCTCTAGGAATGAACGTGGTAGAGCATGCCACAAAAACGAATGCTCCACGTGCGGGTTTCACATGCCACCAACTCCACATTCACAGGCAACTTCAGCGCCACAGCCGTTTTCAGATAGCCCTCAATGCAAAGGCTCTAGACGCAAATATTGCTGTGAGAGCTAATTCAATCAAGGAAACACTGCATGTTGGTGAAGGGCATATTGAAGAAGGATCAGCCGAGTGGTTCTTGTGGGACAACAATTCCATTTGGCTCACTAACTTCACACACCATCAGGCTTCCAAGCAGCTCTCAAGGAAACTCAGTTTTCACACTCTATGCTTAGTGCCCTTTGAGTGCCTAGGACTGAAATGAAGCTTAGTGAGCATCCCCCACAAACGAATGCTCCACATGCGGGTTTCACATGCCACCAACTCCACATTCACAGGCAATTTCAGCGCCACAGCCGTTTTCAGATAGCCCTCAATGCAAAGGCTCTAGACGCAAATATTGGTGTGAGAGCTAATTCAATCAAGGAAACACTGCATGTTGGTGAAGGGCATATTGAAGAAGGATCAGCCGAGTAGTTCTTGTGGGAGAACAACTCCATTGGGCTCACTAACTTCACACACCATCAGGCTTCCCAGCAGCTCGCAAGGAAACTCAGTTTCCACACTCTATGCTTAGTGCCCTTTGAGTGCATTATCTAGGAATGAACCTGGTAGAGCATGCCACACAAACGAATGCTCCACATGCGGGTTTCACATGCCACCAACTCCACATTCACAGGCAACTTCAGCGCCACAGCCGTTTTCAGATAGCCCTCAATGCAAAGGCTCTAGACGCAAATATTGGTGTGAGAGCTAATTCAATCAAGGAAACACTGCATGTTGGTGAAGGGCATATTGAAGAAGGATCAGCCGAGTGGTTCTTGTGGGAGAACAACTCCATTTGGCTCACTAACTTCACACACCATCAGGCTTCCAAGCAGCTCTCAAGGAAACTCAGTTTTCACACTCTATGCTTAGTGCCCTTTAAGTACCTAGGACTGAAATGAAGCTTAGTTAGCATCCCACACAAACGAATGCTCCATAAGCGGGTTTCACATGCCACCAACTCCACATTCACAGGCAACTTCAGCGCCAAAGTCGTTTTCAGATAGCCCTCAATGCAAAGGCTCTAGACGCAAATATTGGTGTGAGAGCTGATACAATCAAGGAAACACTGCATGTTGGTGAAGGGCATATTGAAGAAGGATCAGCCGAGTGGTTCTTGTGGGAGAACAACTCCATTTGGCTCACTAACTTCACACACCATCAGGCTTCCAAGCAGCTCTCAAGGAAACTCAGTTTTCACACTCTATGCTTAGTGCCCTTTGAGTGCATTATCTAGGAATGAACGTGGTAGAGCATGCCACAAAAACGAATGCTCCACGTGCGGGTTTCACATGCTACCAACTCCACATTCACAGGCAACTTCAGCGCCACAGCCGTTTTCAGATAGCCCTCAATGCAAAGGCTCTAGACGCAAATATTGGTGTGAGAGCTAATTCAATCAAGGAAACACTGCATGTTGGTGAAGGGCATATTGAAGAAGGATCAGCCGAGTGGTTCTTGTGGGACAACAATTCCATTTGGCTCACTAACTTCACACACCATCAGGCTTCCAAGCAGCTCTCAAGGAAACTCAGTTTTCACACTCTATGCTTAGTGCCCTTTGAGTGCCTAGGACTGAAATGAAGCTTAGTGAGCATCCCCCACAAACGAATGCTCCACATGCGGGTTTCACATGCCACCAACTCCACATTCACAGGCAATTTCAGCGCCACAGCCGTTTTCAGATAGCCCTCAATGCAAAGGCTCTAGACGCAAATATTGGTGTGAGAGCTAATTCAATCAAGGAAACACTGCATGTTGGTGAAGGGCATCTTGAAGAAGGATCAGCCGAGTGGTTCTTGTGGGAGAACAACTCCATTTGGCCCACTAACGTCACACACCATCAGGCTTCCCAGCCTCTCGCAAGGAAACTCAGTTTCCACACTCTATGCTTAGTGCCCTTTGAGTGCATTATCTAGGAATGAACCTGGTAGAGCATGCCACACAAACGAATGCTCCACATGCGGGTTTCACATGCCACCAACTCCACATTCACAGGCAACTTCAGCGCCACAGCCGTTTTCAGATAGCCCTCAATGCAAAGACTCTAGACGCAAATATTGGTGTGAGAGCTAATTCAATCAAGGAAACACTGCATGTTGGTGAAGGGCATATTGAAGAAGGATCAGGCGAGTGGTTCTTGTGGGAGAACAACTCCATTTGGCTAACTTCACACACCATCAGGCTTCCAAGCAGCCCTCAAGGAAACTCAGTTTTCACACTCTATGCTTAGTGCCCTTTAAGCACCTAGGACTGAAAAGAATCTTAGTGAGCATCCCACACAAACGAAAGCTCCACATGCGGGTTTCACATGCCACCAACTCCACATTCTCAGGCAACTTCAGCGCCACAGCCGTTTTCTTGATAGCCCTCAATGCAAAGGCTCTAGACGCAAATATTGGTGTGAGAGCTAATTCAATCAAGGAAACACTGCATGTTGGTGAAGGGCATATTGAAGAAGGATCAGCCGAGTGGTTCTTGTGGGAGAACAACTCCATTTGGCTCACTAACTTCACACACCATCAGGCTTCCAAGCAGCTCTCAAGGAAACTCAGTTTTCGCAGTCTATGCTTAGTGCCCTTTGAGTGACTAGGACTGAAATGAAGCTTGGTGAGCATCCCACACAAACGAAAGCTCCATAAGCAGGTTTCACATGCCACCAACTCCACATTCACAGGCAACTTCAGCGCCACAGCCGTTTTCAGATAGCCCTCAATGCAAAGGCTCTAGACGCAAATATTGGTGTGAGAGCTAATTCAATCAAGGAAACACTGCATGTTGGTGAAGGGCATATTGAAGAAGGATCAGCCGAGTGGTTCTTGTGGGAGAACAACTCCATTGGGCTCACTAACTTCACCCACCATCAGGCTTCCAAGCAGCTCTCAAGGAAACTCAGTTTTCACACTCTATGCTTAGTGCCCTTTGAGTGCATTATCTAGGAATGAACGTGGTAGAGCATGCCACACAAACGAATGCTCCACATGCGGGTTTCACATGCCACCAACTCCACATTCACAGGCAACTTCAGCGCCACAGCCGTTTTCAGATAGCCCTCAATGCAAAGGCTCTAGACGCAAATATTGGTGTGAGAGCTAATTCAATCAAGGAAACACTGCATGTTGGTGAAGGGCATATTGAAGAAGGATCAGCCGAGTGGTTCTTGTGGGAGAACAACTCCATTTGGCAAACTTCACACACCATCAGGCTTCCAAGCAGCTCTCAAGGAAACTCAGTTTTCGCAGTCTATGCTTAGTGCCCTTTGAGTGCCTAGGACTGAAATGAAGCTTGGTGAGCATCCCCCACAAACGAATGCTCCACATGCGGGTTTCACATGCCACCAACTCCACGTTCTCAGGCAACTTCAGCGCCAAAGCCGTTTTCTGATAGCCCTCAATACAAAGGCTCTAGACGCAAATATTTCTGTGAGAGCTAATTCAATCAAGGAAACACTGCATGTTGGTGAAGGGCATAGTGAAGAAGGATCAGCCGAGTGGTTCTTGTGGGAGAACAACTCCATTTGGCTCACTAACTTCACACACCATCAGGCTTCCAAGCAGCTCTCAAGGAAACTCAGTTTTCCACTCTATGCTTCGTGCCCTTTGAGTGCATTATCTAGGAATGAACGTGGTAGAGCATCCCACACAAACGAATGCTCCTCATGCGGGTTTCACATGCCACCAACTCCACATTCACAGGCAACTTCAGCGCCACAGCCGTTTTCAGATAGCCCTCAATGCAAAGGCTCTAGACGCAAATATTGGTGTGAGAGCTAATTCAATCAAGGAAACACTGCATGTTGGTGAAGGGCATATTGAAGAAGGATCAGCCGAGTGGCTCTTGTGGGAGAACAACTCCATTTGGCTCACTAACTTCACACACCATCAGGCTTCCAAGCAGCTCTCAAGGAAACTCAGTTTTCACACTCTATGCTTAGTGCCCTTTGAGTGCCTAGGACTGAAATGAAGCTTGGTGAGCATCCCCCACAAACGAATCCTCCACATGCGGGTTTCACATGCCACCAACTCCACATTCACACGCAACTTCAGCGCCACAGCCGTTTTCAGATAGCCCTCAATGCAAAGGCTCTAGACGCAAATATTGGTGTGAGAGCTAATTCAATCAAGGAAACACTGCATGTTGGTGAAGGGCATATTGAAGAAGGATCAGCCGAGTGGTTCTTGTGGGAGAACAACTCCATTTGGCTCACTAACATCACACACCATCAGGCTTCCCAGCAGCTCTCAAGGAAACTCAGTTTTCACACTCTATGCTTAGTGCCCTTTGAGTGCATTATCTACGAATGAACGTGGTAGAGCATCCTACACAAACGAATGCTCCACATGCGGGTTTCACATGCCACCAACTCCACATTCTCAGGCAACTTCAGCGCCACAGCCGTTTTCAGATAGCCCTCAATGCAAAGGCTCTAGACGCAAATATTGGTGTGAGAGCTAATTCAATCAAGGAAACACTGTATGTTGGTGAAGGGCATATTGAAGAAGGATCAGCCGAGTGGTTCTTGTGGGAGAACAACTCCATTTGGCTCACTAACTTCACACACCATCAGGCTTCCAAGCAGCTCTCAAGGAAACTCAGTTTTCACACTCTATGCTTAGTGCGCTTTGAGTGCATTATGTAGGAAAGATCATGGTAGACCATCCCACACAAACGAATGCTCCCCATGCGGGTTTCACATGCCACCAACTCCACATTCTCAGGCAACTTCAGCGCCACAGCCGTTTTCAGATAGCACTCAATGCAAAGGCTCTAGACGCAAATATTGGTGTGAGAGCTAATTCAATCAAGGAAACACTGCATGTTGGTGAAGGGCATCTTGAAGAAGGATCAGCCGAGTGGTTCTTGTGGGAGAACAACTCCATTTGGCTCACTAACTTCACACACCATCAGGCTTCCCAGCAGCTCTCAAGGAAACTCAGTTTCCACACTCTATGCTTAGTGCCCTTTCAGTGCATTATCTAGGAATGAACCTGGTAGAGCATGACACACAAACGAATGCTCCACATGCGGGTTTCACATGCCACCAACTCCACATTCACAGGCAACTTCAGCACCACAGCCGTTTTCAGATAGCCCTCAATGCAAAGGCTCTAGACGCAAATATTGGTGTGAGAGCTAATTCAATCAAGGAAACACTGCATGTTGGTGAAGGGCATATTGAAGAAGGATCAGCCGAGTGGTTCTTGTGGGAGAACAACTCCATTTGGCTCACTAACTTCACACACCATCAGGCTTCCAAGCAGCTCTCAAGGAAACTCAGTTTTCACACTCTATGCTTAGTGCCCTTTGAGTGCCTAGGACTGAAAAGAAGCTTGGTGAGCATCCCACACAAACGAATGCTCCATAAGCAGGTTTCACATGCCACCAACTCCACATTCACAGGCAACTTCAGCGCCACAGCCGTTTTCAGATAGCCCTCAATACAAAGGCTCTAGACGCAAATATTGGTGTGAGAGCTAATTCAATCAAGGAAACACTGCATGTTGGTGAAGGGCATATTGAAGAAGGATCAGCCGAGTGGTTCTTGTGGGAGAACAACTCCATTTGGCTCACTAACTTCACACACCATCAGGCTTCCAAGCAGCTCGCAAGGAAACTCAGTTTTCACACTCTATGCTTAGTGCCCTTTAAGCACCTAGGACTGAAAAGAAGCTTAGTGAGCATCCCACACAAACGAATGCTCCACATGCGGGTTTCACATGCCACCAACTCCACATTCACAGGCAACTTCAGCGCCACAGCCGTTTTCAGATAGCCCTCAATGCAAAGGCTCTAGACGCAAATATTGGTGTGAGAGCTAGTTCAATCAAGGAAACACTGCATGTTGGTGAAGGGCATATTGAAGAAGGATCAGCCGAGTGGTTCTTGTGGGAGAACAACTCCATTTGGCTCACTAACTTCACACACCATCAGGCTTCCAAGCAGCTCTCAAGGAAACTCAGTTTTCACCGTCTAAGCTTAGTGCCCTTTGAGTGCATTATCTAGGAATGAACGTGGTAGAACATGCCACACAAACGAATGCTCCACATGCGGGTTTCACATGCCACCAACTCCACATTCACAGGCAACTTCAGCGCCACAGCCGTTTTCAGATAGCCCTCAATGCAAAGGCTCTAGACGCAAATATTGGTGTGAGAGCTAATTCAATCAAGGAAACACTGCATGTTGGTGAAGGGCATATTGAAGAAGGATCAGCCGAGTGGTTCTTGTGGGAGAACAACTCCATTTGGCTCACTAACTTCACACACCATCAGGCTTCCAAGCAGCTCTCAAGGAAACTCAGTTTTCACAGTCTAAGCTTAGTGCCCTTTGAGTGCATTATCTAGGAATGAACGTGGTAGAGCATGCCAAACAAACGAATGCTCCACATGCGGGTTTCACATGCCACCAACTCCACATTCTCAGGCAACTTCAGCGCCACAGCCGTTTTCAGATAGCCCTCAATGCAAAGGCTCTAGACGCAAATATTGGTGTGAGAGCTAATTCAATCAAGGAAACACTGCATGTTGGTGAAGGGCATATTGAAGAAGGATCAGCCGAGTGGTTCTTGTGGGAGAACAACTCCATTTGGCTCACTAACTTCACACACCATCAGGCTTCCAAGCAGCTCTCAAGGAAACTCAGTTTTAACACTCTATGCTTAGTGCCCTTTAAGTACCTAGGACTGAAATGAAGCTTAGTTAGCATCCCACACAAACGAATGCCTCATAAGCGGGTTTCACATGCCACCAACTCCACATTCACAGGCAACTTCAGCGCCAAAGTCGTTTTCAGATAGCCCTCAATGCAAAGGCTCTAGACGCAAATATTGGTGTGAGAGCTAATACAATCAAGGAAACACTGCATGTTGGTGAAGGGCATATTGAAGAAGGATCAGCCGAGTGGTTCTTGTCGGAGAACAACTCCATTTGGCTCACTAACTTCACACACCATCAGGCTTCCAAGCAGCTCGCAAGGAAACTCAGTTTTCACACTCTATGCTTAGTGCCCTTTGAGTGCATTATCTAGGAATGAACGTGGTAGAGCATGCCACAAAAACGAATGCTCCACGTGCGGGTTTCACATGCCACCAACTCCACATTCACAGGCAACTTCAGCGCCACAGCCGTTTTCAGATAGCCCTCAATGCAAAGGCTCTAGACGCAAATATTGCTGTGAGAGCTAATTCAATCAAGGAAACACTGCATGTTGGTGAAGGGCATATTGAAGAAGGATCAGCCGAGTGGTTCTTGTGGGAGAACAACTCCATTTGGCTCACTAACTTCACACACCATCAGGCTTCCAAGCAGCTCTCAAGGAAACTCAGTTTTCACACTCTATGCTTAGTGCCCTTTGAGTGCCTAGGACTGAAATGAAGCTTAGTGAGCATCCCCCACAAACGAATGCTCCACATGCGGGTTTCACATGCCACCAACTCCACATTCACAGGCAATTTCAGCGCCACAGCCGTTTTCAGATAGCCCTCAATGCAAAGGCTCTAGCCGCAAATATTGGTGTGAGAGCTAATTCAATCAAGGAAACACTGCATGTTGGTGAAGGGCATATTGAAGAAGGATCAGCCGAGTAGTTCTTGTGGGAGAACAACTCCATTGGGCTCACTAACTTCACACACCATCAGGCTTCCCAGCAGCTCGCAAGGAAACTCAGTTTCCACACTCTATGCTTAGTGCCCTTTGAGTGCATTATCTAGGAATGAACGTGGTAGAGCATGCCACACAAACGAATGCTCCACATGCGGGTTTCACATGCCACCAACTCCACATTCACAGGCAACTTCAGCGCCACAGCCGTTTTCAGATAGCCCTCAATGCAAAGGCTCTAGACGCAAATATTGGTGTGAGAGCTAATTCAATCAAGGAAACACTGCATGTTGGTGAAGGGCATATTGAAGAAGGATCAGCCGAGTGGTTCTTGTGGGAGAACAACTCCATTTGGCTCACTAACTTCACACACCATCAGGCTTCCAAGCAGCTCTCAAGGAAACTCAGTTTTCACACTCTATGCTTAGTGCCCTTTAAGTACCTAGGACTGAAATGAAGCTTAGTTAGCATCCCACACAAACGAATGCTCCATAAGCGGGTTTCACATGCCACCAACTCCACATTCACAGGCAACTTCAGCGCCAAAGTCGTTTTCAGATAGCCCTCAATGCAAAGGCTCTAGACGCAAATATTGGTGTGAGAGCTGATACAATCAAGGAAACACTGCATGTTGGTGAAGGGCATATTGAAGAAGGATCAGCCGAGTGGTTCTTGTGGGAGAACAACTCCATTTGGCTCACTAACTTCACACACCATCAGGCTTCCAAGCAGCTCTCAAGGAAACTCAGTTTTCACACTCTATGCTTAGTGCTCTTTGAGTGCATTATCTAGGAATGAACGTGGTAGAGCATGCCACAAAAACGAATGCTCCACGTGCGGGTTTCACATGCTACCAACTCCACATTCACAGGCAACTTCAGCGCCACAGCCGTTTTCAGATAGCCCTCAATGCAAAGGCTCTAGACGCAAATATTGGTGTGAGAGCTAATTCAATCAAGGAAACACTGCATGTTGGTGAAGGGCATATTGAAGAAGGATCAGCCGAGTGGTTCTTGTGGGACAACAATTCCATTTGGCTCACTAACTTCACACACCATCAGGCTTCCAAGCAGCTCTCAAGGAAACTCAGTTTTCACACTCTATGCTTAGTGCCCTTTGAGTGCCTAGGACTGAAATGAAGCTTAGTGAGCATGCCACACAAACGAATGCTCCACATGCGGGTTTCACATGCCACCAACTCCACATTCACAGGCAATTTCAGCGCCACAGCCGTTTTCAGATAGCCCTCAATGCAAAGGCTCTAGACGCAAATATTGGTGTGAGAGCTAATTCAATCAAGGAAACACTGCATGTTGGTGAAGGGCATCTTGAAGAAGGATCAGCCGAGTGGTTCTTGTGGGAGAACAACTCCATTGGGCTCACTAACGTCACACACCATCAGGCTTCCCAGCCTCTTGCAAGGAAACTCAGTTTCCACACTCTATGCTTAGTGCCCTTTGAGTGCATTATCTAGGAATGAACCTGGTAGAGCATGCCACACAAACGAATGCTCCACATGCGGGTTTCACATGCCACCAACTCCACATTCACAGGCAACTTCAGCGCCACAGCCGTTTTCAGATAGCCCTCAATGCAAAGACTCTAGACGCAAATATTGGTGTGAGAGCTAATTCAATCAAGGAAACACTGCATGTTGGTGAAGGGCATATTGAAGAAGGATCAGCCGAGTGGTTCTTGTGGGAGAACAACTCCATTTGGCTAACTTCACACACCATCAGGCTTCCAAGCAGCCCTCAAGGAAACTCAGTTTTCACACTCTATGCTTAGTGCCCTTTAAGCACCTAGGACTGAAAAGAATCTTAGTGAGCATCCCCCACAAACGAATGCTCCACATGCGGGTTTCACATGCCACCAACTCCACATTCTCAGGCAACTTCAGCGCCACAGCCGTTTTCAGATAGCCCTCAATGCAAAGGCTCTAGACGCAAATATTGGTGTGAGAGCTAATTCAATCAAGGAAACACTGCATGTTGGTGAAGGGCATATTGAAGAAGGATCAGCCGAGTGGTTCTTGTGGGAGAACAACTCCATTTGGCTAACTTCACACACCATCAGGCTTCCAAGCAGCCCTCAAGGAAACTCAGTTTTCACACTCTATGCTTAGTGCCCTTTGAGTGCCTAGGACTGAAATGAAGCTTGGTGAGCATCCCACACAAACGAAAGCTCCATAAGCAGGTTTCACATGCCACCAACTCCACATTCACAGGCAACTTCAGCGCCACAGCCGTTTTCAGATAGCCCTCAATGCAAAGGCTCTAGACGCAAATATTGGTGTGAGAGCTAATTCAATCAAGGAAACACTGCATGTTGGTGAAGGGCATATTGAAGAAGGATCAGCCGAGTGGTTCTTGTGGGAGAACAACTCCATTGGGCTCACTAACTTCACCCACCATCAGGCTTCCAAGCAGCTCTCAAGGAAACTCAGTTTTCACACTCTATGCTTAGTGCCCTTTGAGTGCATTATCTAGGAATGAACGTGGTAGAGCATGCCACACAAACGAATGCTCCACATGCGGGTTTCACATGCCACCAACTCCACATTCACAGGCAACTTCAGCGCCACAGCCGTTTTCAGATAGCCCTCAATGCAAAGGCTCTAGACGCAAATATTGATGTGAGAGCTAATTCAATCAAGGAAACACTGCATGTTGGTGAAGGGCATATTGAAGAAGGATCAGCCGAGTGGTTCTTGTGGGAGAACAACTCCATTGGGCTCACTAACTTCACCCACCATCAGGCTTCCAAGCAGCTCTCAAGGAAACTCAGTTTTCACACTCTATGCTTAGTGCCCTTTGAGTGCATTATCTAGGAATGAACGTGGTAGAGCATGCCACACAAACGAATGCTCCACATGCGGGTTTCACATGCCACCAACTCCACATTCACAGGCAACTTCAGCGCCACAGCCGTTTTCAGATAGCCCTCAATGCAAAGGCTCTAGACGCAAATATTGGTGTGAGAGCTAATTCAATCAAGGAAACACTGCATGTTGGTGAAGGGCATATTGAAGAAGGATCCGCCGAGTGGTTCTTGTGGGAGAACAACTCCATTTGGCTCACTAACTTCACACACCATCAGGCTTCCAAGCAGCTCTCAAGGAAACTCAGTTTTCACACTCTATGCTTAGTGCCCTTTGAGTGCCTAGGACTGAAATGAAGCTTGGTGAGCATCCCACACAAACGAATGCTCCACATGCGGGTTTCACATGCCACCAACTCCACATTCACAGGCAACTTCAGCGCCACAGCCGTTTTCAGATAGCCCTCAATGCAAAGGCTCTAGACGCAAATATTGGTGTGAGAGCTAATTCAATCAAGGAAACACTGCATGTTGGTGAAGGGCATATTGAAGAAGGATCAGCCGAGTGGTTCTTGTGGGAGAACAACTCCATTTGGCTCACTAACTTCACACACCATCAGGCTTCCAAGCAGCTCTCAAGGAAACTCAGTTTTCACACTCTATGCTTAGTGCCCTTTGAGTGCCTAGGACTGAAATGAAGCTTGGTGAGCATCCCACACAAACGAATGCTCCACATGCGGGTTTCACATGCCACCAACTCCACATTCACAGGCAACTTAGCGCCACAGCCGTTTTCAGATAGCCCTCAATGCAAAGGCTCTAGACGCAAATATTGGTGTGAGAGCTAATTCAATCAAGGAAACACTGCATGTTGGTGAAGGGCATATTGAAGAAGGATCAGCCGAGTGGTTCTTGTGGGAGAACAACTCCATTTGGATCACTAACTTCACACACCATCAGGCTTCCAAGCAGCTCTCAAGGAAACTCAGTTTTCACAGTCTATGCTTAGTGCCCTTTGAGTGCCTAGGACTGAAATGAAGCTTGGTGAGCATCCCCCACAAACGAATGCTCGACATGCGGGTTTCACATGCAACCAACTCCACATTCACAGGCAACTTCAGCGCCAAAGCCGTTTTCAGATAGCCCTCAATGCAAAGGCTCTAGACGCAAATATTGTTGTGAGAGCTAATTCAATCAAGGAAACACTGCATGTTGGTGAAGGGCATATTGAAGAAGGATCAGCCGAGTGGTTCTTGTGGGAGAACAACTCCATTTGGCTCACTAACTTCACACACCATCAGGCTTCCAAGCAGCTCGCAAGGAAACTCAGTTTTCACACTCTATGCGTAGTGCCCTTTGAGTGCATTATCTACGAATGAACGTGGTAGAGCATCCTACACAAACGAATGCTCCACATGCGGGTTTCACATGCCACCAACTCCACATTCTCAGGCAACTTCAGCGCCACAGCCGTTTTCAGATAGCCCTCAATGCAAAGGCTCTAGACGCAAATATTGGTGTGAGAGCTAATTCAATCAAGGAAACACTGTATGTTGGTGAAGGGCATATTGAAGAAGGATCAGCCGAGTGGTTCTTGTGGGAGAACAACTCCATTGGGCTCACTAACTTCACACACCATCAGGCTTCCAAGCAGCTCTCAAGGAAACTCAGTTTTCACACTCTAAGCTTAGTGCCCTTTGAGTGCCTAGGACTGAAATGAAGCTTGGTGAGCATCCTCCACAAACGAATCCTCCACATGCGGGTTTCACATGCCACCAACTCCACATTCACAGGCAACTTCAGCGCCACAGCCGTTTTCAGATAGCCCTCAATGCAAAGGCTCTAGACGCAAATATTGGTGTGAGAGCTAATTCAATCAAGGAAACACTGCATGTTGGTGAAGGGCATATTGAAGAAGGATCAGCCGAGTGGCTCTTGTGGGAGAACAACTCCATTTGGCTCACTAACTTCACACACCATCAGGCTTCCAAGCAGCTCTCAAGGAAACTCAGTTTTCACACTCTATGCTTAGTGCCCTTTGAGTGCCTAGGACTGAAATGAAGCTTGGTGAGCATCCCCCACAAACGAATCCTCCACATGCGGGTTTCACATGCCACCAACTCCACATTCACAGGCAACTTCAGCGCCACAGCCGTTTTCAGATAGCCCTCAATGCAAAGGCTCTAGACGCAAATATTGGTGTGAGAGCTAATTCAATCAAGGAAACACTGCATGTTGGTGAAGGGCATATTGAAGAAGGATCAGCCGAGTGGTTCTTGTGGGAGAACAACTCCATTTGGCTCACTAACTTCACACACCATCAGGCTTCCAAGCAGCTCTCAAGGAAACTCAGTTTTCACACTCTATGCTTAGTGCCCTTTGAGTGCATTATCTACGAATGAACGTGGTAGAGCATCCTACACAAACGAATGCTCCACATGCGGGTTTCACATGCCACCAACTCCACATTCTCAGGCAACTTCAGCGCCACAGCCGTTTTCAGATAGCCCTCAATGCAAAGGCTCTAGACGCAAATATTGGTGTGAGAGCTAATTCAATCAAGGAAACACTGTATGTTGGTGAAGGGCATATTGAAGAAGGATCAGCTGAGTGGTTCTTGTGGGAGAACAACTCCATTTGGCTCACTAACTTCACACACCATCAGGCTTCCAAGCAGCTCTCAAGGAAACTCAGTTTTCACACTCTATGCTTAGTGCCCTTTGAGTGCCTAAGACTGAAATGAAGGTTGGTGAGCATCCCACACAAACGAATGCTCCACATGCGGGTTTCACATGCCACCAACTCCACATTCACAGGCAACTTCAGCGCCAAAGCCGTTTTCTGATAGCCCTCAATGCAAAGGCTCTAGACGCAAATATTGGTGTGAGAGCTAATTCAATCAAGGAAACACTGCATGTTGGTGAAGGGCATATTGAAGAAGGATCAGCCGAGTGGTTCTTGTGGGAGAACAACTCCATTTGGCTCACTAACTTCACACACCATCAGGCTTCCAAGCAGCTCTCAAGGAAACTCAGTTTTCACACTCTATGCTTCGTGCCCTTTGAGTGCATTATCTAGGAATGAACCTGGTAGAGCATCCCACACAAACGAATGCTCCACATGCGGGTTTCACATGCCACCAACTCCACATTCTCAGGCAACTTCAGCGCCACAGCCGTTTTCAGATAGCCCTCAATGCAAAGGCTCTAGACGCAAATATTGGTGTGAGAGCTAATTCAATCAAGGAAACACTGCATGTTGGTGAAGGGCATATTGAAGAAGGATCAGCCGAGTGGTTCTTGTGGGAGAACAACTCCATTTGGCTCACTAACTTCACACACCATCAGGCTTCCAAGCAGCTCTCAAGGAAACTCAGTTTTCACACTCTATGCTTAGTGCCCTTTGAGTGCATTATCTACGAATGAACGTGGTAGAGCATCCTACACAAACGAATGCTCCACATGCGGGTTTCACATGCCACCAACTCCACATTCTCAGGCAACTTCAGCGCCACAGCCTTTTTCAGATAGCCCTCAATGCAAAGGCTCTAGACGCAAATATTGGTGTGAGAGCTAATTCAATCAAGGAAACACTGTATGTTGGTGAAGGGCATATTGAAGAAGGATCAGCCGAGTGGTTCTTGTGGGAGAACAACTCCATTTGGCTCACTAACTTCACACACCATCAGGCTTCCAAGCAGCTCTCAAGGAAACTCAGTTTTCACACTCTATGCTTAGTGCCCTTTGAGTGCCTAAGACTGAAATGAAGCTTGGTGAGCATCCCACACAAACGAATGCTCCACATGCGGGTTTCACATGCCACCAACTCCACATTCACAGGCAAATTCAGCGCCAAAGCCGTTTTCTGATAGCCCTCAATGCAATGGCTCTAGACGCAAATATTGGTGTGAGAGCTAATTCAATCAAGGAAACACTGCATGTTGGTGAAGGGCATATTGAAGAAGGATCAGCCGAGTGGTTCTTGTGGGAGAACAACTCCATTTTGCTCACTAACTTCACACACCATCAGGCTTCCAAGCAGCTCTCAAGGAAACTCAGTTTTCACACTCTATGCTTAGTGCCCTTTGAGTGCCTAGGACTGAAATGAAGCTTGGTGAGCATCCCCCACAAACGAATCCTCCAGATGCGGGTTTCACATGCCACCAACTCCACATTCACACGCAACTTCAGCGCCACAGCCGTTTTCAGATAGCCCTCAATGCAAAGGCTCTAAACGCAAATATTGGTGTGAGAGCTAATTCAATCAAGGAAACACTGCATGTTGGTGAAGGCCATATTGAAGAAGGATCAGCCGAGTGGTTCTTGTGGGAGAACAACTCCATTTGGCTCACTAACTTCACACACCATGAGGCTTCCAAGCAGCTCTCAAGGAAACTCAGTTTTCACACTCTATGCTTAGTGCCTTTTGAGTGCCTAAGACTGAAATGAAGGTTGGTGAGCATCCCACACAAACGAATGCTCCACATGCGGGTTTCACATGCCACCAACTCCACATTCACAGGCAACTTCAGCGCCACAGCCGTTTTCAGATAGCCCTCAATGCAAAGGCTCTAGACGCAAATATTTCTGTGAGAGCTAATTCAATCAAGGAAACACTGCATGTTGGTGAAGGGCATAGTGAAGAAGGATCAGCCGAGTGGTTCTTGTGGGAGAACAACTCCATTTGGCTCACTAACTTCACACACCATCAGGCTTCCAAGCAGCTCTCAAGGAAACTCAGTTTTCCACTCTATGCTTCGTGCCCTTTGAGTGCATTATCTAGGAATGAACGTGGTAGAGCATCCCACACAAACGAATGCTCCACGTGCGGGTTTCACATGCCACCAACTCCACATTCTCAGGCAACTTCAGCGCCACAGCCGTTTTCAGATAGCCCTCAATGCAAAGGCTCTAGACGCAAATATTGGTGTGAGAGCTAATTCAATCAAGGAAACACTGCATGTTGGTGAAGGGCATATTGAAGAAGGATCCGCCGAGTGGTTCTTGTGGGAGAACAACTCCATTTGGCTCACTAACTTCACACACCATCAGGCTTCCAAGCAGCTCTCAAGGAAACTCAGTTTTCACACTCTATGCTTAGTGCCCTTTGAGTGCCTAGGACTGAAATGAAGCTTGGTGAGCAACCCCCACAAACGAATGCTCCACATGCGGGTTTCACATGCCACCAACTCCACATTCACAGGCAACTTCAGCGCCACAGCCGTTTTCAGATAGCCCTCAATGCAAAGGCTCTAGACGCAAATATTGGTGTGAGAGCTAATTCAATCAAGGAAACACTGCATGTTGGTGAAGGGCATATTGAAGAAGGATCAGCCGAGTGGCTCTTGTGGGAGAACAACTCCATTTGGCTCACTAACTTCACACACCATCAGGCTTCCAAGCAGCTCTCAAGGAAACTCAGTTTTCACACTCTATGCTTAGTGCCCTTTTAGTGCCTAGGACTGAAATGAAGCTTGGTGAGCATCCCACACAAACGAATGCTCCACATGCGGGTTTCACATGCCACCAACTCCACATTCACAGGCAACTTAGCGCCACAGCCGTTTTCAGATAGCCCTCAATGCAAAGGCTCTAGACGCAAATATTGGTGTGAGAGCTAATTCAATCAAGGAAACACTGCATGTTGGTGAAGGGCATATTGAAGAAGGATCAGCCGAGTGGTTCTTGTGGGAGAACAACTACATTTGGATCACTAACTTCACACACCATCAGGCTTCCAAGCAGCTCTCAAGGAAACTCAGTTTTCACAGTCTATGCTTAGTGCCCTTTGAGTGCCTAGGACTGAAATGAAGCTTGGTGAGCATCCCACACAAACGAATGCTCGACATGCGGGTTTCACATGCCACCAACTCCACATTCACAGGCAACTTCAGCGCCACAGCCGTTTTCAGATAGCCCTCAATGCAAAGGCTCTAGACGCAAATATTGGTGTGAGAGCTAATTCAATCAAGGAAACACTGCATGTTGGTGAAGGGCATATTGAAGAAGGATCAGCCGAGTGGTTCTTGTGGGAGAACAACTCCATTTGGCTCACTAACTTCACACACCATCAGGCTTCCAAGCAGCTCGCAAGGAAACTCAGTTTTCACACTCTATGCGTAGTGCCCTTTGAGTGCATTATCTACGAATGAACGTGGTAGAGCATCCTACACAAACGAATGCTCCACATGCGGGTTTCACATGCCAGCAACTCCACATTCTCAGGCAACTTCAGCGCCACAGCCGTTTTCAGATAGCCCTCAATGCAAAGGCTCTAGACGCAAATATTGGTGTGAGAGCTAATTCAATCAAGGAAACACTGTATGTTGGTGAAGGGCATATTGAAGAAGGATCAGCCGAGTGGTTCTTGTGGGAGAACAACTCCATTGGGCTCACTAACTTCACACACCATCAGGCTTCCAAGCAGCTCTCAAGGAAACTCAGTTTTCACACTCTAAGCTTAGTGCCCTTTGAGTGCCTAGGACTGAAATGAAGCTTGGTGAGCAACCCCCACAAACGAATCCTCCACATGCGGGTTTCACATGCCACCAACTCCACATTCACAGGCAACTTCAGCGCCACAGCCGTTTTCAGATAGCCCTCAATGCAAAGGCTCTAGACGCAAATATTGGTGTGAGAGCTAATTCAATCAAGGAAACACTGCATGTTGGTGAAGGGCATATTGAAGAAGGATCAGCCGAGTGGCTCTTGTGGGAGAACAACTCCATTTGGCTCACTAACTTCACACACCATCAGGCTTCCAAGCAGCTCTCAAGGAAACTCAGTTTTCACACTCTATGCTTAGTGCCCTTTGAGTGCCTAGGACTGAAATGAAGCTTGGTGAGCATCCCCCACAAACGAATCCTCCACATGCGGGTTTCACATGCCACCAACTCCACATTCACAGGCAACTTCAGCGCCACAGCCGTTTTCAGATAGCCCTCAATGCAAAGGCTCTAGACGCAAATATTGGTGTGAGAGCTAATTCAATCAAGGAAACACTGCATGTTGGTGAAGGGCATATTGAAGAAGGATCAGCCGAGTGGTTCTTGTGGGAGAACAACTCCATTTGGCTCACTAACTTCACACACCATCAGGCTTCCAAGCAGCTCTCAAGGAAACTCAGTTTTCACACTCTATGCTTAGTGCCCTTTGAGTGCATTATCTACGAATGAACGTGGTAGAGCATCCTACACAAACGAATGCTCCACATGCGGGTTTCACATGCCACCAACTCCACATTCTCAGGCAACTTCAGCGCCACAGCCGTTTTCAGATAGCCCTCAATGCAAAGGCTCTAGACGCAAATATTGGTGTGAGAGCTAATTCAATCAAGGAAACACTGTATGTTGGTGAAGGGCATATTGAAGAAGGATCAGCCGAGTGGTTCTTGTGGGAGAACAACTCCATTTGGCTCACTAACTTCACACACCATCAGGCTTCCAAGCAGCCCTCAAGGAAACTCAGTTTTCACACTCTATGCTTAGTGCCCTTTGAGTGCCTAGGACTGAAATGAAGCTTGGTGAGCATCCCCCACAAACGAATGCTCCACATGCGGGTTTCACATGCCACCAACTCCACATTCTCAGGCAACTTCAGCACCAAAGCCGTTTTCTGATAGCCCTCAATGCAAAGGCTCTAGACGCAAATATTGGTGTGAGAGCTAATTCAATCAAGGAAACACTGCATGTTGGTGAAGGGCATATTGAAGAAGGATCAGCCGAGTGGTTCTTGTGGGAGAACAACTCCATTTGGCTCACTAACTTCACACACCATCAGGCTTCCAAGCAGCTCTCAAGGAAACTCAGTTTTCACACTCTATGCTTCGTGCCCTTTGAGTGCATTATCTACGAATGAACGTGGTAGAGCATCCCACACAAACGAATGATCCACATGCGGGTTTCACATGCCACCAACTCCACATTCACACGCAACTTCAGCGCCACAGCCGTTTTCAGATAGCCCTCAATGCAAAGGCTCTAAACGCAAATATTGGTGTGAGAGCTAATTCAATCAAGGAAACACTGCATGTTGGTGAAGGCCATATTGAAGAAGGATCAGCCGAGTGGTTCTTGTGGGAGAACAACTCCATTTGGCTCACTAACTTCACACACCATCAGGCTTCCAAGCAGCTCTCAAGGAAACTCAGTTTTCACACTCTATGCTTAGTGCCTTTTGAGTGCCTAAGACTGAAATGAAGGTTGGTGAGCATCCCACACAAACGAATGCTCCACATGCGGGTTTCACATGCCACCAACTCCACATTCACAGGCAACTTCAGCGCCACAGCCGTTTTCAGATAGCCCTCAATGCAAAGGCTCTAGACGCAAATATTGGTGTGAGAGCTAATTCAATCAAGGAAACACTGCATGTTGGTGAAGGGCATATTGAAGAAGGATCAGCCGAGTGGTTCTTGTGGGAGAACAACTCCATTTGGCTCACTAACTTCACACACCATCAGGCTTCCAAGCAGCTCGCAAGGAAACTCAGCTTTCACACTCTATGCTTTGTGCCCTTTGAGTGCATTATCTAGGAATGAACCTGGTAGAGCATGCCATAAAAACGAATGCTCCACATGCGGGTTTCACATGCCACCAACTCCACATTCTCAGGCAACTTCAGCGCCACAGCCGTTTTCAGATAGCCCTCAATGCAAAGGCTCTAGACGCAAATATTGGTGTGAGAGCTAATTCAATCAAGGAAACACTGCATGTTGGTGAAGGGCATATTGAAGAAGGATCAGCCGAGTGGTTCTTGTGGGAGAACAACTCCATTTGGTTCACTAACTTCACACACCATCAGGCTTCCAAGCAGCTCTCAAGGAAACTCAGTTTTCACACTCTATGCTTAGTGCCGTTTAATGCATTATCTAGGAATGAACCTGGTAGAGCATGCCACACAAACGAATGCTCCACATGCGGGTTTCACATGCCACCAACTCCACATTCACAGGCAACTTCAGCGCCACAGCCATTTTCAGATAGCCCTCAATGCAAAGGCTCTAGACGCAAATATTGGTGTGAGAGCTAATTCAATCAAAGAAACACTGCATGTTGGTGAAGGGCATATTGAAGAAGGATCAGCCGAGTGGGTCTTGTGGGAAAACAACTCCATTTGGCTCACTAACTTCACACACCATCAGGCTTCCAAGCAGCCCTCAAAGAAACTCAGTTTTCACACTCTGTGATTAGTGCCCTTTGAGTGCCTAGGACTGAAATGAAGCTTGGTGAGCATCCCCCACATACGAATGCTCCACATGCGGGTTTCACATGCCACCAACTCCACATTCACAGGCAACTTCAGCGCCAAAGCCGTTTTCTGGTAGCCCTCAATGCAAAGGCTCTAGACGCAAATATTGGTGTGAGAGCTAATTCAATCAAGGAAACACTGCATGTTGGTGAAGGGCATATTGAAGAAGGATCAGCCGAGTGGTTCTTGTGGGAGAACAACTCCATTTGGCTCACTAACTTCACACACCATCAGGCTTCCAAGCAGCTCTCAAGGAAACTCAGTTTTCACACTCTATGCTTTGTGCCCTTTGAGTGAATTATCTAGGAATGATCCTGGTAGAGCATGCCATAAAAACGAATGCTCCACATGCGGGTTTCACATGCCACCAACTCCACATTCTCAGGCAACTTCAGCGCCACAGCCGTTTTCAGATAGCCCTCGATGCAAAGGCTCTAGACGCAAATATTGGTGTGAGAGCTAATTCAATCAAGGAAACACTGCATGTTGGTGAAGGGCATATTGAAGAAGGATCAGCCGAGTGCTTCTTGTGGGAGAACAACTCCATTTGGCTCACTAACTTCACACACCATCAGGCTTCCAAGCAGCTCTCAAGGAAACTCAGTTTTCACACTCTATCCTTAGTGCCCTTTGAGTGCATTATCTAGGAATGAACCTGGTAGAGCATGCCACACAAACGAATGCTCCACATGCGGGTTTCATATGCCACCAACTCCACATTCACAGGCAACTTCAGCGCCAAAGCCATTTTCAGATAGCCCTCAATGCAAAGGCTCTAGACGCAAATATTGGTGTGAGAGCTAATTCAATCAAGGAAACACTGCATGTTGGTGAAGGGCATATTGAAGAAGGATCAGCCGAGTGGTTCTTGTGGGAGAACAACTCCATTTGGCTCACTAACTTCACACACCATCAGGCTTCCAAGCAGCCCTCAAGGAAACTCAGTTTTCACACTCTATGCTTAGCGCCCTTTGAGTGCCTAGGACTGAAATGAAGCTTGGTGAGCATCAACCACAAACGAATGCTCCACATGCGGGTTTCACATGCCACCAACTCCACATTCTCAGGCAACTTCAGCGCCACAGCCGTTTTCAGATAGCCCTCAATGCAAAGGCTCTAGACGCAAATATTGGTGTGAGAGCTAATTCAATCAAGGAAACACTGCATGTTGGTGAAGGGCATATTGAAGAAGGATCAGCCGAGTGGTTCTTGTGGGAGAACAACTCCATTTGGCTCACTAACTTCACACACCATCAGGCTTCCAAGCAGCTCTCAAGGAAACTCAGTTTTCACACTCTATGCTTAGTGCCCTTTGAGTGCCTAGGACTGAAATGAAGCTTGGTGAGCATCCGCCACAAACGAATGCTCCACATGCGGGTTTCACATGCCACCAACTCCACATTCTCAGGCAATTTCAGCGCCAAAGCCATTTTCAGATAGCCCTCAATGCAAAGGCTCTAGACGCAAATATTGGTGTGAGAGCTAATTCAATCAAGGAAACACTGCATGTTGGTGAAGGGCATATTGAAGAAGGATCAGCCGAGTGGTTCTTGTGGGAGAACAACTCCATTTGGCTCACTAACTTCACACACCATCAGGCTTCCAAGCAG
This sequence comes from Ochotona princeps, assembly GCF_030435755.1. Lineage (NCBI taxonomy): Eukaryota > Metazoa > Chordata > Mammalia > Lagomorpha > Ochotonidae > Ochotona > Ochotona princeps. Next base: position 29,687 of record NW_026698572.1, read on the forward strand.
CTCTCCAGGAAACTCACTTTCCACACTCTATGCTTAGTGCCCTTTGAGTGCATTATCTAGGAATGAACGTGGTAGAGCATGCCACACAAACGAATGCTCCACATGCGGGTTTCACATGCCACCAACTCCACATTCACAGGCAACTTCAGCGCCACAGCCGTTTTCAGATAGCCCTCAATGCAAAGGCTCTAGACGCAAATATTGGTGTGAGAGCTAATTCAATCAAGGAAACACTGCATGTTGGTGAAGGGCATATTGAAGAAGGATCAGCCGAGTGGTTCTTGTGGGATAACAACTCCATTTGGCTCACTAACTTCACACACCATCAGGCTTCCAAGCAGCTCTCAAGGAAACTCAGTTTTCACACTCTATGCTTAGTGCCCTTTGAGTGAATTATCTACGAATGAACGTGGTAGAGCATCCTACACAAACGAATGCTCCACATGCGGGTTTCACATGCCACCAACTCCACATTCTCAGGCAACTTCAGCGCCACAGCCGTTTTCAGATAGCCCTCAATGCAAAGGCTCTAGACGCAAATATTGGTGTGAGAGCTAATTCAATCAAGGAAACACTGTATGTTGGTGATGGGCATATTGAAGAAGGATCAGCCGAGTGGTTCTTGTGGGAGAACAACTCCATTTGGCTCACTAACTTCACACACCATCAGGCTTCCAAGCAGCTCTCAAGGAAACTCAGTTTTCACACTCTATGCTTAGTGCCCTTTGAGTGCATTATCTAGGAATGAACCTGGTAGAGCATCCCACACAAACGAATGCCCAACATGCGGGTTTCACATGCCACCAACTCCACATTGACAGGCAACTTCAGCGCCACAGCCGTTTTCAGATAGCCCTCAATGCAAAGGCTCTAGACGCAAATATTGGTGTGAGAGCTAATTCAATCAAGGAAACACTGCATGTTGGTGAAGGGCATATTGAAGAAGGATCAGCCGAGTGGTTCTTGTGGGAGAACAACTCCATTTGGCTCACTAACTTCACACACCATCAGGCTTCCAAGCAGCTCGCAAGGAAACTCAGTTTTCACACTCTATGCGTAGTGCCCTTTGAGTGCATTATCTACGAATGAACGTGGTAGAGCATCCTACACAAACGAATGCTCCACATGCGGGTTTCACATGCCACCAACTCCACATTCTCAGGCAACTTCAGCGCCACAGCCGTTTTCAGATAGCCCTCAATGCAAAGGCTCTAGACGCAAATATTGGTGTGAGAGCTAATTCAATCAAGGAAACACTGTATGTTGGTGAAGGGCATATTGAAGAAGGATCAGCCGAGTGGTTCTTGTGGGAGAACAACTCCATTGGGCTCACTAACTTCACACACCATCAGGCTTCCAAGCAGCTCTCAAGGAAACTCAGTTTTCACACTCTAAGCTTAGTGCCCTTTGAGTGCCTAGGACTGAAATGAAGCTTGGTGAGCATCCTCCACAAACGAATCCTCCACATGCGGGTTTCACATGCCACCAACTCCACATTCACAGGCAACTTCAGCGCCACAGCCGTTTTCAGATAGCCCTCAATGCAAAGGCTCTAGACGCAAATATTGGTGTGAGAGCTAATTCAATCAAGGAAACACTGCATGTTGGTGAAGGGCATATTGAAGAAGGATCAGCCGAGTGGCTCTTGTGGGAGAACAACTCCATTTGGCTCACTAACTTCACACACCATCAGGCTTCCAAGCAGCTCTCAAGGAAACTCAGTTTTCACACTCTATGCTTAGTGCCCTTTGAGTGCCTAGGACTGAAATGAAGCTTGGTGAGCATCCCCCACAAACGAATCCTCCACATGCGGGTTTCACATGCCACCAACTCCACATTCACAGGCAACTTCAGCGCCACAGCCGTTTTCAGATAGCCCTCAATGCAAAGGCTCTAGACGCAAATATTGGTGTGAGAGCTAATTCAATCAAGGAAACACTGCATGTTGGTGAAGGGCATATTGAAGAAGGATCAGCCGAGTGGTTCTTGTGGGAGAACAACTCCATTTGGCTCACTAACTTCACACACCATCAGGCTTCCAAGCAGCTCTCAAGGAAACTCAGTTTTCACACTCTATGCTTAGTGCCCTTTGAGTGCATTATCTACGAATGAACGTGGTAGAGCATCCTACACAAACGAATGCTCCACATGCGGGTTTCACATGCCACCAACTCCACATTCTCAGGCAACTTCAGCGCCACAGCCGTTTTCAGATAGCCCTCAATGCAAAGGCTCTAGACGCAAATATTGGTGTGAGAGCTAATTCAATCAAGGAAACACTGTATGTTGGTGAAGGGCATATTGAAGAAGGATCAGCTGAGTGGTTCTTGTGGGAGAACAACTCCATTTGGCTCACTAACTTCACACACCATCAGGCTTCCAAGCAGCTCTCAAGGAAACTCAGTTTTCACACTCTATGCTTAGTGCCCTTTGAGTGCCTAAGACTGAAATGAAGGTTGGTGAGCATCCCACACAAACGAATGCTCCACATGCGGGTTTCACATGCCACCAACTCCACATTCACAGGCAACTTCAGCGCCAAAGCCGTTTTCTGATAGCCCTCAATGCAAAGGCTCTAGACGCAAATATTGGTGTGAGAGCTAATTCAATCAAGGAAACACTGCATGTTGGTGAAGGGCATATTGAAGAAGGATCAGCCGAGTGGTTCTTGTGGGAGAACAACTCCATTTGGCTCACTAACTTCACACACCATCAGGCTTCCAAGCAGCTCTCAAGGAAACTCAGTTTTCACACTCTATGCTTCGTGCCCTTTGAGTGCATTATCTAGGAATGAACCTGGTAGAGCATCCCACACAAACGAATGCTCCACATGCGGGTTTCACATGCCACCAACTCCACATTCTCAGGCAACTTCAGCGCCACAGCCGTTTTCAGATAGCCCTCAATGCAAAGGCTCTAGACGCAAATATTGGTGTGAGAGCTAATTCAATCAAGGAAACACTGCATGTTGGTGAAGGGCATATTGAAGAAGGATCAGCCGAGTGGTTCTTGTGGGAGAACAACTCCATTTGGCTCACTAACTTCACACACCATCAGGCTTCCAAGCAGCTCTCAAGGAAACTCAGTTTTCACACTCTATGCTTAGTGCCCTTTGAGTGCATTATCTACGAATGAACGTGGTAGAGCATCCTACACAAACGAATGCTCCACATGCGGGTTTCACATGCCACCAACTCCACATTCTCAGGCAACTTCAGCGCCACAGCCTTTTTCAGATAGCCCTCAATGCAAAGGCTCTAGACGCAAATATTGGTGTGAGAGCTAATTCAATCAAGGAAACACTGTATGTTGGTGAAGGG
>NW_026698573.1:0-46105 GCF_030435755.1 Ochotona princeps
TGAGCATCCCACACAAACGAATGCTCCACATGCGGGTTTCACATGCCACCAACTCCACATTCACAGGCAACTTCAGTGCCACAGCCGTTTTCAGATAGCCCTCAATGCAAAGGCTCTAGACGCAAATATTGGTGTGAGAGCTAATTCAATCAAGGAAACACTGCATGTTGGTGAAGGGCATATTGAAGAAGAATCAGCCGAGTGGTTCTTGTGGGAGAACAACGCGATTTGGCTCACTAACTTCACACACCATCAGGCTTCCAAGCAGCTCTCAAGGAAACTCAGTTTTCACACTCTATGCTTAGTGCTCTTTGTGTGCCTAGGACTGAAATGAAGCTTGGTCAGCATCCCACACAAACGAATGCTCCACATGCGGGTTTCACATGCCACCAACTCCACATTCACAGGCAACTTCAGCGCCACAGCCGTTTTCAGATAGCCCTCAATGCAAAGGCTCTAGACGCAAATATTGGTGTGAGAGCTAATTCAATCAAGGAAACACTGCATGTTGGTGAAGGGCATATTGAAGAAGGATCAGCCGAGTGGTTCTTGTGGGAGAACAACTCCATTTGGCTCACTAACTTCACACACCATCAGGCTTCCAAGCAGCTCTCAAGGAAACTCAGTTTTCACACTCTATGCTTAGTGCCCTTTGAGTGCATTATCTAGGAATGAACCTGGTAGAGCATCCCACACAAACGAATGCTCCACATAAGGGTTTCACATGCCACCAACTCCACATTCACAGGCAACTTCAGCGCCACAGCCATTTTCAGATAGCCCTCAATGCAAAGGCTCTAGACGCAAATATTGGTGTGAGAGCTAATTCAATCAAGGAAACACTGCATGTTGGTGAAGGGCATATTGAAGAAGGATCAGCCGAGTGGTTCTTGTGGGAGAACAACTCCATTTGGCTCACTAACTTCACACACCATCAGGCTTCCAAGCAGCTCTCAAGGAAACTCAGTTTTCACACTCTATGCTTAGTGCCCTTTGAGTGCATTATCTAGGAATGAACCTGGTAGAGCATCCCACACAAACGAATGCTCCACATGCGGGTTTCACATGCCACCAACTCCACATTCACAGGCAACTTCAGCGCCACAGCCATTTTCAGATAGCCCTCAATGCAAAGGCTCTAGACGCAAATATTGGTGTGAGAGCTAATTCAATCAAGGAAACACTGCATGTTGGTGAAGGGCATATTGAAGAAGGATCAGCCGAGTGGTTCTTGTGGGAGAACAACTCCATTTGGCTCACTAACTTCACACACCATCAGGCTTCCAAGCAGCTCTCAAGGAAACTCAGTTTTCACACTCTATGCTTAGTGCCCTTCGAGTGCCTAGGACTGAAATGAAGCTTGGTCAGCATCCCACATAAACGAATGCTCCACATGCGGGTTTCACATGCCACCAACTCCACATTCACAGGCAACTTCAGCGCCACAGCCGTTTTCAGATAGCCCTCAATGCAAAGGCTCTAGACGCAAATATTGGTGTGAGAGCTAATTCAATCAAGGAAACACTGCATGTTGGTGAAGGGCATATTGAAGAAGGATCAGACGAGTGGTTCTTGTGGGAGAACAACTCCATTTGGCTCACTAACTTCACACACCATCAGGCTTCCAAGCAGCTCTCAAGGAAACTCAGTTTTCATACTCTATGCTTAGTGCCCTTTGTATGGCTAGGACTGAAATGAACCTGGTAGAGCATCCCACACAAACGAATGCTCCACATGCGGGTTTCACATGCCACCAACTCCACATTCTCAGGCAACTTCAGCGCCACAGCCATTTTCAGATAGCCCTCAATGCAAAGGCTCTAGACGCAAATATTGGTGTGAGAGCTAATTCAATCAAGGAAACACTGCATGTTGGTGAAGGGCATATTGAAGAAGGATCAGCCGAGTGGTTCTTGTGGGAGAACAACTCCATTTGGCTCACTAACTTCACACACCATCAGGCTTCACACACCAAGCAGCTCTCAAGGAAACTCAGTTTTCACACTCTATGCTTAGTACCCTTTGTATGGCTAGGACTGAAATGAACCTGGTAGAGCATCCCACACAAACGAATGCTCCACATGCGGGTTTCACATGCCACCAACTCCACATTCACAGGCAACTTCAGCGCCACAGCCGTTTTCAGATAGCCCTCAATGCAAAGGCTCTAGACGCAAATATTGTTGTGAGAGCTAATTCAATCAAGGAAACACTGCATGTTGGTGAAGGGCATATTGAAGAAGGATCAGCAGAGTGGTTCTTGTGGGAGAACAACTCCATTTGGCTCACTAACTTCACACACCATCAGGCTTCCAAGCAGCTCTCAAGGAAACTCAGTTTTCATACTCTATGCTTAGTGCCCTTTGAGTGCATTATCTAGGAATGAACCTGGTAGAGCATCCCACACAAACGAATGCTCCACATGCGGGTTTCACATGCCACCAACTCCACATTCACAGGCAACTTCAGCGCCACAGCCGTTTTCAGATAGCCCTCAATGCAAAGGCTCTAGACGCAAATATTGGTGTGAGAGCTAATTCAATCAAGGAAACACTGCATGTTGTTGAAGGGCATATTGAAGAAGGATCAGCCGAGTGGTTCTTGTGGGAGAACAACTCCATTTGGCTCACTAACTTCACACACCATCAGGCTTCCAAGCAGCTCTCAAGGAAACTCAGTTTTCACACTCTATGCTTAGTGCCCTTTGAGTGCATTATCTAGGAATGAACCTGGTAGAGCATCCCACACAAACGAATGCTCCACATGCGGGTTTCACATGCCACCAACTCCACATTCTCAGGCAACTTCAGCGCCACAGCCGTTTTCAGATAGCCCTCAATGCAAAGGCTCTAGACGCAAATATTGGTGTGAGAGCTAATTCAATCAAGGAAACACTGCATGTTGTTGAAGGGCATATTGAGGAAGGATCAGCCGAGTGGTTCTTGTGGGAGAACAACTCCATTTGGCTCACTAACTTCACACACCATCAGGCTTCCAAGCAGCTCTCAAGGAAACTCAGTTTTCACACTCTATGCTTAGTGCTCTTTGTGTGCCTAGGACTGAAATGAAGCTTGGTCAGCATCCCACACAAACGAATGCTCCACATGCGGGTTTCACATGCCACCAACTCCACATTCACAGGCAACTTCAGCGCCACAGCCGTTTTCAGATAGCCCTCAATGCAAAGGCTCTAGACGCAAATATTGGTGTGAGAGCTAATTCAATCAAGGAAACACTGCATGTTGGTGAAGGGCATATTGAAGAAGGATCAGCCAAGTGGTTCTTGTGGGAGAACAACTCCATTTGGCTCACTAACTTCACACACCATCAGGCTTCACACACCAAGCAGCTCTCAAGGAAACTCAGTTTTTACACTCTATGCTTGTGCCCTTTGTATGGCTAGGACTGAAATGAACCTGGTAGAGCATCCCACACAAACGAATGCTCCACATGCGGGTTTCACATGCCACCAACTCCACATTCACAGGCAACTTCAGCGCCACAGCCGTTTTCAGATAGCCCTCAATGCAAAGGCTCTAGACGCAAATATTGGTGTGAGAGCTAATTCAATCAAGGAAACACTGCATGTTGGTGAAGGGCATATTGAAGAAGGATCAGCCGAGTGGTTCTTGTGGGAGAACAACTCCATTTGGCTCACTAACTTCACACACCATCAGGCTTCCAAGCAGCTCTCAAGGAAACTCAGTTTTCACACTCTATGCTTAGTGCTCTTTGTGTGCCTAGGACTGAAATGAAGCTTGGTCAGCATCCCACACAAACGAATGCTCCACATGCGGGTTTCACATGCCACCAACTCCACATTCACAGGCAACTTCAGCGCCACAGCCGTTTTCAGATAGCCCTCAATGCAAAGGCTCTAGACGCAAATATTGGTGTGAGAGCTAATTCAATCAAGGAAACACTGCATGTTGGTGAAGGGCATATTGAAGAAGGATCAGCCGAGTGGTTCTTGTGGGAGAACAACTCCATTTGGCTCACTAACTTCACACACCATCAGGCTTCCAAGCAGCTCTCAAGGAAACTCAGTTTTCACACTCTATGCTTAGTGCCCTTTGAGTGCATTATCTAGGAATGAACCTGGTAGAGCATCCCACACAAACGAATGCTCCACATGCGGGTTTCACATGCCACCAACTCCACATTCACAGGCAACTTCAGCGCCACAGCCATTTTCAGATAGCCCTCAATGCAAAGGCTCTAGACGCAAATATTGGTGTGAGAGCTAATTCAATCAAGGAAACACTGCATGTTGGTGAAGGGCATATTGAAGAAGGATCAGCAGAGTGGTTCTTGTGGGAGAACAACTCCATTTGGCTCACTAACTTCACACACCATCAGGCTTCCAAGCAGCTCTCAAGGAAACTCAGTTTTCACACTCTATGCTTAGTGCCCTTCGAGTGCCTAGGACTGAAATGAAGCTTGGTCAGCATCCCACATAAACGAATGCTACACATGCGGGTTTCACATGCCACCAACTCCACATTCACAGGCAACTTCAGCGCCACAGCCGTTTTCAGATAGCCCTCAATGCAAAGGCTATAGACGCAAATATTGGTGTGAGGCCTAATTCAATCAAGGAAACACTGCATGTTGGTGAAGGGCATATTGAAGAAGGATCAGCCGAGTGGTTCTTGTGGGAGAACAACTCCATTTGGCTCACTAACTTCACACACCATCAGGCTTCCAAGCAGCTCTCAAGGAAACTCAGTTTTCGCACTCTATGCTTAGTGCCCTTTGAGTGCATTATCTAGGAATGAACCTGGTAGAGCATCCCACACAAACGAATGCTCCACATGCGGGTTTCACATGCCACCAACTCCACATTCACAGGCAACTTCAGCGCCACAGCCGTTTTCAGATAGCCCTCAATGCAAAGGCTCTAGACGCAAATATTGGTGTGAGAGCTAATTCAATCAAGGAAACACTGCATGTTGGTGAAGGGCATATTGAGGAAGAATCAGCCGAGTGGTTCTTGTGGGAGAACAACTCCATTTGGCTCACTAACTTCACACACCATCAGGCTTCCAAGCAGCTCTCAAGGAAACTCAGTTTTCACAATCTATGCTTAGTGCTATTTGTGTGCCTAGGACTGAAATGAAGCTTGGTCAGCATCCCACACAAACGAATGCTCCACATGCGGGTTTCACATGCCACCAACTCCACATTCACAGGCAACTTCAGCGCCACAGCCGTTTTCAGATAGCCCTCAATGCAAAGGCTCTAGACGCAAATATTGGTGTGAGAGCTAATTCAATCAAGGAAACACTGCATGTTGGTGAAGGGCATATTGAAGAAGGATCAGCCAAGTGGTTCTTGTGGGAGAACAACTCCATTTGGCTCACTAACTTCACACACCATCAGGCTTCACACACCAAGCAGCTCTCAAGGAAACTCAGTTTTTACACTCTATGCTTGTGCCCTTTGTATGGCTAGGACTGAAATGAACCTGGTAGAGCATCCCACACAAACGAATGCTCCACATGCGGGTTTCCCACCCCACACATGCCACCAACTCCACATTCACAGGCAACTTCAGCGCCACAGCCGTTTTCAGATAGCCCTCAATGCAAAGGCTCTAGACGCAAATATTGGTGTGAGAGCTAATTCAATCAAGGAAACACTGCATGTTGGTGAAGGGCATATTGAAGAAGGATCAGCCGAGTGGTTCTTGTGGGAGAACAACTCCATTTGGCTCACTAACTTCACACACCATCAGGCTTCCAAGCAGCTCTCAAGGAAACTCAGTTTTCACACTCTATGCTTAGTGCACATTGAGTGCATTATCTAGGAATGAACCTGGTAGATCATCCCACACAAACGAATGCTCCACATGCGGGTTTCACATGCCACCAACTCCACATTCACAGGCAACTTCAGCGCCACAGCCGTTTTCAGATAGCCCTCAATGCAAAGGCTCTAGACGCAAATATTGGTGTGAGAGCTAATTCAATCAAGGAAACACTGCATGTTGGTGAAGGGCATATTGAAGAAGGATCAGCCGAGTGGTTCTTGTGGGAGAACAACTCCATTTGGCTCACTAACTTCACACACCATCAGGCTTCCAAGCAGCTCTCAAGGAAACTCAGTTTTCACACTCTATGCTTAGTGCCCTTTGAGTGCATTATCTAGGAATGAATCTGGTAGAGCATCCCACACAAACGAATGCTCCACATGCGGGTTTCACATGCCACCAACTCCACATTCTCAGGCAACTTCAGCGCCACAGCCGTTTTCAGATAGCCCTCAATGCAAAGGCTCTAGACGCAAATATTGGTGTGAGAGCTAATTCAATCAAGGAAACACTGCATGTTGGTGAAGGGCATATTGAGGAAGGATCAGCCGAGTGGTTCTTGTGGGAGAACAACTCCATTTGGCTCACTAACTTCACACACCATCAGGCTTCCAAGCAGCTCTCAAGGAAACTCAGTTTTCACACTCTATGCTTAGTGCTCTTTGTGTGCCTAGGACTGAAATGAAGCTTGGTCAGCATCCCACACAAACGAATGCTCCACATGCGGGTTTCACATGCCACCAACTCCACATTCACAGGCAACTTCAGCGCCACAGCCGTTTTCAGATAGCCCTCAATGCAAAGGCTCTAGACGCAAATATTGGTGTGAGAGCTAATTCAATCAAGGAAACACTGCATGTTGGTGAAGGGCATATTGAAGCAGGATCAGACGAGTGGTTCTTGTGGGAGAACAACTCCATTTGGCTCACTAACTTCACACACCATCAGGCTTCCAAGCAGCTCTCAAGGAAACTCAGTTTTCATACTCTATGCTTAGTGCCCTTTGTATGCCTAGGACTGAAATGAACCTGGTAGAGCATCCCACACAAACGAATGCTCCACATGCGGGTTTCACATGCCACCAACTCCACATTCTCAGGCAACTTCAGCGCCACAGCCATTTTCAGATAGCCCTCAATGCAAAGGCTCTAGACGCAAATATTGGTGTGAGAGCTAATTCAATCAAGGAAACACTGCATGTTGTTGAAGGGCATATTGAAGAAGGATCAGCCGAGTGGTTCTTGTGGGAGAACAACTCCATTTGGCTCACTAACTTCACACACCATCAGGCTTCACACACCAAGCAGCTCTCAAGGAAACTCAGTTTTCACACTCTATGCTTAGTGCCCTTTGTATGGCTAGGAATGAAATGAACCTGGTAGAGCATCCCACACAAACGAATGCTCCACATGCGGGTTTCACATGCCACCAACTCCACATTCACAGGCAACTTCAGCGCCACAGCCGTTTTCAGATAGCCCTCAATGCAAAGGCTCTAGACGCAAATATTGGTGTGAGAGCCAATTCAATCAAGGAAACACTGCATGTTGGTGAAGGGCATATTGAAGAAGGATCAGCCGAGTGGTTCTTGTGGGAGAACAACTCCATTTGGCTCACTAACTTCACACACCATCAGGCTTCCAAGCAGCTCTCAAGGAAACTCAGTTTTCACACTCTATGCTTAGTGCCCTTTGAGTGCATTATCTAGGAATGAACCTGGTAGAGCATCCCACACAAACGAATGCTCCACATGCGGGTTTCACATGCCACCAACTCCACATTCTCAGGCAACTTCAGCGTCACAGCCATTTTCAGATAGCCCTCAATGCAAAGGCTCTAGACGCAAATATTGGTGTGAGAGCTAATTCAATCAAGGAAACACTGCATGTTGGTGAAGGGCATATTGAGGAAGGATCAGCCGAGTGGTTCTTGTGGGAGAACAACTCCATTTGGCTCACTAACTTCACACACCATCAGGCTTCCAAGCAGCTCTCAAGGAAACTCAGTTTTCATACTCTATGCTTAGTGCCCTTTGTATGGCTAGGACTGAAATGAACCTGGTAGAGCATCCCACACAAACGAATGCTCCACATGCGGGTTTCACATGCCACCAACTCCACATTCTCAGGCAACTTCAGCGCCACAGCCATTTTCAGATAGCCCTCAATGCAAAGGCTCTAGACGCAAATATTGGTGTGAGAGCTAATTCAATCAAGGAAACACTGCATGTTGTTGAAGGGCATATTGAAGAAGGATCAGCCGAGTGGTTCTTGTGGGAGAACAACTCCATTTCGCTCACTAACTTCACACACCATCAGGCTTCACACACCAAGCAGCTCTCAAGGAAACTCAGTTTTCACACTGTATGCTTAGTGCCCTTTGTATGGCTAGGACTGAAATGAACCTGGTAGAGCATCCCACACAAACGAATGCTCCACATGCGGGTTTCACATGCCACCAACTCCACATTCACAGGCAACTTCAGCGCCACAGCCGTTTTCAGATAGCCCTAAATGCAAAGGCTCTAGACGCAAATATTGGTGTGAGAGCTAATTCAATCAAGGCAACACTGCATGTTGGTGAAGGGCATATTGAAGAAGGATCAGCCGAGTGGTTCTTGTGGGAGAACAACTCCATTTGGCTCACTAACTTCACACACCATCAGGCTTGCAAGCAGCTCTCAAGGAAACTCAGTTTTCACACTCTATGCTTAGTGCACATTGAGTGCATTATCTAGGAATGAACCTGGTAGATCATCCCACACAAACGAATGCTCCACATAAGGGTTTCACATGCCACCAACTCCACATTCACAGGCAACTTCAGCGCCACAGCCGTTTTCAGATAGCCCTCAATGCAAAGGCTCTAGACGCAAATATTGGTGTGAGAGCTAATTCAATCAAGGAAACACTGCATGTTGGTGAAGGGCATATTGAAGAAGGATCAGCCGAGTGGTTCTTGTGGGAGAACAACTCCATTTGGCTCACTAGCTTCACACACCATCAGGCTTCCAAGCAGCTCTCAAGGAAACTCAGTTTTCACAGTCTATGCTTAGTGCCCTTTCTTTGGCTAGGACTGAAATGAACCTGGTAGAGCATCCCACACAAACGAATGCTCCACATGCGGGTTTCACATGCCACCAACTCCACATTCACAGGCAACTTCAGTGCCACAGCCGTTTTCAGATAGCCCTCAATGCAAAGGCTCTAGACGCAAATATTGGTGTGAGAGCTAATTCAATCAAGGAAACACTGCATGTTGGTGAAGGGCATATTGAAGAAGAATCAGCCGAGTGGTTCTTGTGGGAGAACAACGCCATTTGGCTCACTAACTTCACACACCATCAGGCTTCCAAGCAGCTCTCAAGGAAACTCAGTTTTCACACTCTATGCTTAGTGCCCTTCGAGTGCCTAGGACTGAAATGAAGCTTGGTCAGCATCCCACACAAACGAATGCTCCACATGCGGGTTTCACATGCCACCAACTCCACATTCACAGGCAACTTCAGCGCCACAGCCGTTTTCAGATAGCCCTCAATGCAAAGGCTCTAGACGCAAATATTGGTGTGAGAGCTAATTCAATCAAGGAAACACTGCATGTTGGTGAAGGGCATATTGAAGAAGGATCAGCCGAGTGGTTCTTGTGGGAGAACAACTCCATTTGGCTCACTAACTTCACACACCATCAGGCTTCCAAGCAGCTCTCAAGGAAACTCAGTTTTCACACTCTATGCTTAGTGCCCTTTGAGTGCATTATCTAGGAATGAACCTGGTAGAGCATCCCACACAAACGAATGCTCCACATGCGGGTTTCACATGCCACCAACTCCACATTCACAGGCAACTTCAGCGCCACAGCCGTTTTCAGATAGCCCTCAATGCAAAGGCTCTAGAGGCAAATATTGGTGTGAGAGCTAATTCAATCAAGGAAACACTGCATGTTGGTGAAGGGCATATTGAAGAAGGATCAGCCGAGTGGTTCTTGTGGGAGAACAACTCCATTTGGCTCACTAACTTCACACACCATCAGGCTTCCAAGCAGCTCTCAAGGAAACTCAGTTTTCACACTCTATGCTTAGTGCTATTTGTGTGCCTAGGACTGAAATGAAGCTTGGTCAGCATCCCACACAAACGAATGCTCCACATGCGGGTTTCACATGCCACCAACTCCACATTCACAGGCAACTTCAGCGCCACAGCCGTTTTCAGATAGCCCTAAATGCAAAGGCTCTAGACGCAAATATTGGTGTGAGAGCTAATTCAATCAAGGAAACACTGCATGTTGGTGAAGGGCATATTCAAGAAGGATCAGACGAGTGGTTCTTGTGGGAGAACAACTCCATTTGGCTCACTAACTTCACACACCATCAGGCTTCCAAGCAGCTCTCAAGGAAACTCAGTTTTCATACTCTATGCTTAGTGCCCTTTGTATGGCTAGGACTGAAATGAACCTGGTAGAGCATCCCACACAAACGAATGCTCCACATGCGGGTTTCACATGCCACCAACTCCACATTCTCAGGCAACTTCAGCGCCACAGCCATTTTCAGATAGCCCTCAATGCAAAGGCTCTAGACGCAAATATTGGTGTGAGAGCTAATTCAATCAAGGAAACACTGCATGTTGGTGAAGGGCATATTGAAGAAGGATCAGCCGAGTGGTTCTTGTGGGAGAACAACTCCATTTGGCTCACTAACTTCACACACCATCAGGCTTCACACACCAAGCAGCTCTCAAGGAAACTCAGTTTTCACACTCTATGCTTAGTGCCCTTTGTATGGCTAGGACTGAAATGAACCTGGTAGAGCATCCCACACAAACGAATGCTCCACATGCGGGTTTCACATGCCACCAACTCCACATTCACAGGCAACTTCAGCGCCACAGCCGTTTTCAGAGAGCCCTAAATGCAAAGGCTCTAGACGCAAATATTGGTGTGAGAGCTAATTCAATCAAGGAAACACTGCATGTTGGTGAAGGGCATATTGAAGAAGGATCAGCAGAGTGGTTCTTGTGGGAGAACAACTCCATTTGGCTCACTAACTTCACACACCATCAGGCTTCCAAGCAGCTCTCAAGGAAACTCAGTTTTCACACTCTATGCTTAGTGCACATTGAGTGCATTATCTAGGAATGAACCTGGTAGATCATCCCACACAAACGAATGCTCCACATGCGGGTTTCACATGCCACCAACTCCACATTCACAGGCAACTTCAGCGCCACAGCCGTTTTCAGATAGCCCTCAATGCAAAGGCTCTAGACGCAAATATTGGTGTGAGAGCTAATTCAATCAAGGAAACACTGCATGTTGGTGAAGGGCATATTGAAGAAGGACCAGCCGAGTGGTTCTTGTGGGAGAACAACTCCATTTGGCTCACTAACTTCACACACCATCAGGCTTCCAAGCAGCTCTCAAGGAAACTCAGTTTTCACACTCTATGCTTAGTGCCCTTTGAGTGCATTATCTAGGAATGAACCTGGTAGAGCATCCCACACAAACGAATGCTCCACATGCGGGTTTCACATGCCACCAACTCCACATTCACAGGCAACTTCAGTGCCACAGCCGTTTTCAGATAGCCCTCAATGCAAAGGCTCTAGACGCAAATATTGGTGTGAGAGCTAATTCAATCAAGGAAACACTGCATGTTGGTGAAGGGCATATTGAAGAAGGATCAGCCGAGTGGTTCTTGTGGGAGAACAACTCCATTTGGCTCACTAACTTCACACACCATCAGGCTTCCAAGCAGCTCTCAAGGAAACTCAGTTTTCATACTCTATGCTTAGTGCCCTTTGTGTGGCTCGGACTGAAATGAACCTGGTAGAGCATCCCACACAAACGAATGCTCCACATGCGGGTTTCACATGCCACCAACTCCACATTCTCAGGCAACTTCAGCGCCACAGTCATTTTCAGATAGCCCTGAATGCAAAGGCTCTAGACGCAAATATTGGTGTGAGAGCTAATTCAATCAAGGAAACACTGCATGTTGGTGAAGGGCATATTGAAGAAGGATCAGCCGAGTGGTTCTTGTGGGAGAACAACTCCATTTGGCTCACTAACTTCACACACGCACTCTGATATTGATCTCTCTAGCTCTCAAGGAAACTCAGTTTTCACACTCTATGCTTAGTGCCCTTTGTATGGCTAGGACTGAAATGAACCTGGTAGAGCATCCCACACAAACGAATGCTCCACATGCGGGTTTCACATGCCACCAACTCCACATTCACAGGCAACTTCAGTGCCACAGCCGTTTTCAGATAGCCCTCAATGCAAAGGCTCTAGACGCAAATATTGGTGTGAGAGCTAATTCAATCAAGGAAACACTGCATGTTGGTGAAGGGCATATTGAAGAAGAATCAGCCGAGTGGTTCTTGTGGGAGAACAACGCCATTTGGCTCACTAACTTCACACACCATCAGGCTTCCAAGCAGCTCTCAAGGAAACTCAGTTTTCACACTCTATGCTTAGTGCCCTTCGAGTGCCTAGGACGGAAATGAAGCTTGGTCAGCATCCCACACAAACGAATGCTCCACATGCGGGTTTCACATGCCACCAACTCCACATTCACAGGCAACTTCAGCGCCACAGCCGTTTTCAGATAGCCCTCAATGCAAAGGCTCCAGACGCAAATATTGGTGTGAGAGCTAATTCAATCAAGGAAACACTGCATGTTGGTGAAGGGCATATTGAAGAAGGATCAGCCGAGTGGTTCTTGTGGGAGAACAACTCCATTTGGCTCACTAACTTCACACACCATCAGGCTTCCAAGCAGCTCTCAAGGAAACTCAGTTTTCACACTCTATGCTTAGTGCCCTTTGAGTGCATTATCTAGGAATGAACCTGGTAGAGCATCCCACACAAACGAATGCTCCACATGCGGGTTTCACATGCCACCAACTCCACATTCACAGGCAACTTCAGCGCCACAGCCGTTTTCAGATAGCCCTCAATGCAAAGGCTCTAGACGCAAATATTGGTGTGAGAGCTAATTCAATCAAGGAAACACTGCATGTTGGTGAAGGGCATATTGAAGAAGGATCAGCCGAGTGGTTCTTGTGGGAGAACAACTCCATTTGGCTCACTAACTTCACACACCATCAGGCTTCCAAGCAGCTCTCAAGGAAACTCAGTTTTCACACTCTATGCTTAGTGCCCTTTGAGTGCATTATCTAGGAATGAACCTGGTAGAGCATCCCACACAAACGAATGCTCCACATGCGGGTTTCACATGCCACCAACTCCACATTCACAGGCAACTTCAGCGCCACAGCTGTTTTCAGATAGCCCTCAATGCAAAGGCTCTAGACGCAAATATTGGTGTGAGAGCTAATTCAATCAAGGAAACACTGCATGTTGGTGAAGGGCATATTGAAGAAGGATCAGCCGAGTGGTTCTTGTGGGAGAACAACTCCATTTGGCTCACTAACTTCACACACCATCAGGCTTCCAAGGAGCTCTCAAGGAAACTCAGTTTTCACACTCTATGCTTAGTGCCCTTTGAGTGCATTATCTAGGAATGAACCTGGTAGAGCATCCCACACAAACGAATGCTCCACATGCGGGTTTCACAAGCCACCAACTCCACATTCACAGGCAACTTCAGCGCCACAGCCGTTTTCAGATAGCCCTCAATGCAAAGGCTCTAGACGCAAATATTGGTGTGAGAGCTAATTCAATCAAGGAAACACTGCATGTTGGTGAAGGGCATATTGAAGAAGGATCAGCCGAGTGGTTCTTGTGGGAGAACAACTCCATTTGGCTCACTAACTTCACACACCATCAGGCTTCCAAGCAGCTCTCAAGGAAACTCAGTTTTCACACTCTATGCTTAGTGCCCTTTGAGTGCATTATCTAGGAATGAACCTGGTAGAGCATCCCACACAAACGAATGCTCCACATGCGGGTTTCACATGCCACCAACTCCACATTCACAGGCAACTTCAGCGCCACAGCTGTTTTCAGATAGCCCTCAATGCAAAGGCTCTAGACGCAAATATTGGTGTGAGAGCTAATTCAATCAAGGAAACACTGCATGTTGGTGAAGGGCATATTGAAGAAGGATCAGCCGAGTGGTTCTTGAGGGAGAACAACTCCATTTGGCTCACTAACTTCACACACCATCAGGCTTCCAAGCAGCTCTCAAGGAAACTCAGTTTTCACACTCTATGCTTAGTGCCCTTCGAGTGCCTAGGACTGAAATGAAGCTTGGTCAGCATCCCACATAAACGAATGCTCCACATGCGGGTTTCACATGCCACCAACTCCACATTCACAGGCAACTTCAGCGCCACAGCCGTTTTCAGATAGCCCTCAATGCAAAGGCTCTAGACGCAAATATTGGTGTGAGAGCTAATTCAATCAAGGAAACACTGCATGTTGGTGAAGGGCATATTGAAGAAGGATCAGCCGAGTGGTTCTTGTGGGAGAACAACTCCATTTGGCTCACTAACTTCACACACCATCAGGCTTCCAAGCAGCTCTCAAGGAAACTCAGTTTTCACACTCTATGCTTAGTGCCCTTTGAGTGCATTATCTAGGAATGAACCTGGTAGAGCATCCCACACAAACGAATGCTCCACATGCGGGTTTCACATGCCACCAACTCCACATTCACAGGCAACTTCAGCGCCACAGCCGTTTTCAGATAGCCCTCAATGCAAAGGCTCTAGACGCAAATATTGGTGTGAGAGCTAATTCAATCAAGGAAACACTGCATGTTGGTGAAGGGCATATTGAAGAAGGATCAGCCGAGTGGTTCTTGTGGGAGAACAACTCCATTTGGCTCACTAACTTCACACACCATCAGGCTTCCAAGGAGCTCTCAAGGAAACTCAGTTTTCACACTCTATGCTTAGTGCCCTTTGAGTGCATTATCTAGGAATGAACCTGGTAGAGCATCCCACACAAACGAATGCTCCACATGCGGGTTTCACAAGCCACCAACTCCACATTCACAGGCAACTTCAGCGCCACAGCCGTTTTCAGATAGCCCTCAATGCAAAGGCTCTAGACGCAAATATTGGTGTGAGAGCTAATTCAATCAAGGAAACACTGCATGTTGGTGAAGGGCATATTGAAGAAGGATCAGCCGAGTGGTTCTTGTGGGAGAACAACTCCATTTGGCTCACTAACTTCACACACCATCAGGCTTCCAAGCAGCTCTCAAGGAAACTCAGTTTTCACACTCTATGCTTAGTGCCCTTTGAGTGCATTATCTAGGAATGAACCTGGTAGAGCATCCCACACAAACGAATGCTCCACATGCGGGTTTCACATGCCACCAACTCCACATTCACACGCAACTTCAGCGCCACAGCTGTTTTCAGATAGCCCTCAATGCAAAGGCTCTAGACGCAAATATTGGTGTGAGAGCTAATTCAATCAAGGAAACACTGCATGTTGGTGAAGGGCATATTGAAGAAGGATCAGCCGAGTGGTTCTTGAGGGAGAACAACTCCATTTGGCTCACTAACTTCACACACCATCAGGCTTCCAAGCAGCTCTCAAGGAAACTCAGTTTTCACACTCTATGCTTAGTGCCCTTCGAGGGCCTAGGACTGAAATGAAGCTTGGTCAGCATCCCACATAAACGAATGCTCCACATGCGGGTTTCACATGCCACCAACTCCACATTCACAGGCAACTTCAGCGCCACAGCCGTTTTCAGATAGCCCTCAATGCAAAGGCTCTAGACGCAAATATTGGTGTGAGAGCTAATTCAATCAAGGAAACACTGCATGTTGGTGAAGGGCATATTGAAGAAGGATCAGCCGAGTGGTTCTTGTGGGAGAACAACTCCATTTGGCTCACTAACTTCACACACCATCAGGCTTCCAAGCAGCTCTCAAGGAAACTCAGTTTTCACACTCTATGCTTAGTGCCCTTTGAGTGCATTATCTAGGAATGAACCTGGTAGAGCATCCCACACAAACGAATGCTCCACATGCGGGTTTCACATGCCACCAACTCCACATTCACAGGCAACTTCAGCGCCACAGCCGTTTTCAGATAGCCCTCAATGCAAAGGCTCTAGACGCAAATATTGGTGTGAGAGCTAATTCAATCAAGGAAACACTGCATGTTGGTGAAGGGCATATTGAAGAAGGATCAGCCGAGTGGTTCTTGTGGGAGAACAACTCCATTTGGCTCACTAACTTCACACACCATCAGGCTTCCAAGCAGCTCTCAAGGAAACTCAGTTTTCACACTCTATGCTTAGTGCCCTTTGAGTGCATTATCTAGGAATGAACCTGGTAGAGCATCCCACACAAACGAATGCTCCACATGCGGGTTTCACATGCCACCAACTCCACATTCACAGGCAACTTCAGCGCCACAGCTGTTTTCAGATAGCCCTCAATGCAAAGGCTCTAGACGCAAATATTGGTGTGAGAGCTAATTCAATCAAGGAAACACTGCATGTTGGTGAAGGGCATATTGAAGAAGGATCAGCCGAGTGGTTCTTGTGGGAGAACAACTCCATTTGGCTCACTAACTTCACACACCATCAGGCTTCCAAGCAGCTCTCAAGGAAACTCAGTTTTCACACTCTATGCTTAGTGCTCTTTGTGTGCCTAGGACTGAAATGAAGCTTGGACATCATCCCACATAAACGAATGCTCCACATGTGGGTTTCACATGCCACCAACTCCACATTCACAGGCAACTTCAGCGCCACAGCCGTTTTCAGATAGCCCTCAATGCAAAGGCTCTAGACGCAAATATTGGTGTGAGAGCTAATTCAATCAAGGAAACACTGCATGTTGGTGAAGGACATATTGAAGAAGGATCAGCCGAGTGGTTCTTGTGGGAGAACAACTCCATTTGGCTCACTAACTTCACACACCATCAGGCTTCCAAGCAGCTCTCAAGGAAACTCAGTTTTCACACTCTATGCTTAGTGCCCTTTGAGTGCATTATCTAGGAATGAACCTGGTAGAGCATCCCACACAAACGAATGCTCCACATGCGGGTTTCACATGCCACCAACTCCACATTCACAGGCAACTTCAGCGCCACAGCCGTTTTCAGATAGCCCTCAATGCAAAGGCTTTAGACGCAAATATTGGTGTGAGAGCTAATTCAATCAAGGAAACACTGCATGTTGGTGAAGGGCATATTGAAGAAGGATCAGCCGAGTGGTTCTTGTGGGAGAACAACTCCATTTGGCTCACTAACTTCACACACCATCAGGCTTCCAAGCAGCTCTCAAGGAAACTCAGTTTTCACACTCTATGCTTAGTGCCCTTTGAGTGCATTATCTAGGAATGAACCTGGTAGAGCATCCCACACAAACGAATGCTCCACATGCGGGTTTCACATGCCACCAACTCCACATTCACAGGCAACTTCAGCGCCACAGCCGTTTTCAGATAGCCCTCAATGCAAAGGCTCTAGACGCAAATATTGGTGTGAGAGCTAATTCAATCAAGGAAACACTGCATGTTGGTGAAGGGCATATTGAAGAAGGATCAGCCGAGTGGTTCTTGTGGGAGAACAACTCCATTTGGCTCACTAACTTCACACACCATCAGGCTTCCAAGCAGCTCTCAAGGAAACTCAGTTTTCACACTCTATGCATAGTGCCCTTTGCATGGCTAGCACTGAAATGAACCTGGTAGAGCATCCCACACAAACGAATGCTCCACATGCGGGTTTCACATGCCACCAACTCCACATTCACAGGCAACTTCAGCGCCACAGCCGTTTTCAGATAGCCCTCAATGCAAAGGCTCTAGACGCAAATATTGGTGTGAGAGCTAATTCAATCAAGGAAACACTGCATGTTGGTGAAGGGCATATTGAAGAAGGATCAGCCGAGTGGTTCTTGTGGGAGAACAACTCCATTTGGCTCACTAACTTCACACACCATCAGGCTTCCAAGGAGCTCTCAAGGAAACTCAGTTTTCACACTCTATGCTTAGTGCCCTTTGAGTGCATTATCTAGGAATGAACCTGGTAGAGCATCCCACACAAACGAATGCTCCACATGCGGGTTTCACAAGCCACCAACTCCACATTCACAGGCAACTTCAGCGCCACAGCCGTTTTCAGATAGCCCTCAATGCAAAGGCTCTAGACGCAAATATTGGTGTGAGAGCTAATTCAATCAAGGAAACACTGCATGTTGGTGAAGGGCATATTGAAGAAGGATCAGCCGAGTGGTTCTTGTGGGAGAACAACTCCATTTGGCTCACTAACTTCACACACCATCAGGCTTCCAAGCAGCTCTCAAGGAAACTCAGTTTTCACACTCTATGCTTAGTGCCCTTTGCATGGCTAGCACTGAAATGAACCTGGTAGAGCATCCCACACAAACGAATGCTCCACATGCGGGTTTCACATGCCACCAACTCCACATTCACAGGCAACTTCAGCGCCACAGCCGTTTTCAGATAGCCCTCAATGCAAAGGCTCTAGACGCAAATATTGGTGTGAGAGCTAATTCAATCAAGGAAACACTGCATGTTGGTGAAGGGCATATTGAAGAAGGATCAGCCGAGTGGTTCTTGTGGGAGAACAACTCCATTTGGCTCACTAACTTCACACACCATCAGGCTTCCAAGCAGCTCTCAAGGAAACTCAGTTTTCACACTCTATGCTTAGTGCCCTTTGTGTGGCTAGCACTGAAATGAATCTGGTAGAGCATCCCACACAAACGAATGCTCCACATGCGGGTTTCACATGCCACCAACTCCACATTCACAGGCAACTTCAGTGCCACAGCCGTTTTCAGATAGCCCTCAATGCAAAGGCTTTAGACGCAAATATTGGTGTGAGAGCTAATTCAATCAAGGAAACACTGCATGTTGGTGAAGGGCATATTGAAGAAGGATCAGCCGAGTGGTTCTTGTGGGAGAACAACTCCATTTGGCTCACTAACTTCACACACCATCAGGCTTCCAAGCAGCTCTCAAGAAAACTCAGTTTTCACACTCTATGCTTAGTGCCCTTTGAGTGCATTATCTAGGAATGAACCTGGTAGAGCATCCCACACAAACGAATGCTCCACATGCGGGTGTCACATGCCACCAACTCCACATTCACAGGCAACTTCAGCGCCACAGCCGTTTTCAGATAGCCCTCAATGCAAAGGCTCTAGACGCAAATATTGGTGTGAGAGCTAATTCAATCAAGGAAACACTGCATGTTGGTGAAGGGCATATTGAAGAAGGATCAGCCGAGTGGTTCTTGTGGGAGAACAACTCCATTTGGCTCACTAACTTCACACACCATCAGGCTTCCAAGCAGCTCTCAAGGAAACTCAGTTTTCACACTCTATGCTTAGTGCCCTTTGCATGGCTAGCACTGAAATGAACCTGGTAGAGCATCCCACACAAACGAATGCTCCACATGCGGGTTTCACATGCCACCAACTCCACATTCACAGGCAACTTCAGCGCCACAGCCGTTTTCAGATAGCCCTCAATGCAAAGGCTCTAGACGCAAATATTGGTGTGAGAGCTAATTCAATCAAGGAAACACTGCATGTTGGTGAAGGGCATATTGAAGAAGGATCAGCAGAGTGGTTCTTGTGGGAGAACAACTCCATTTGGCTCACTAACTTCACACACCATCAGGCTTCCAATCAGCTCTCAAGGAAACTCAGTTTTCACACTCTATGCTTAGTGCCCTTTGAGTGCATTATCTAGGAATGAACCTGGTAGAGCATCCCACACAAACGAATGCTCCACATGCGGGTTTCACATGCCACCAACTCCACATTCACAGGCAACTTCAGCGCCACAGCCGTTTTCAGATAGCCCTCAATGCAAAGGCTCTAGACGCAAATATTGGTGTGAGAGCTAATTCAATCAAGGAAACACTGCATGTTGGTGAAGGGCATATTGAAGAAGGATCAGCAGAGTGGTTCTTGTGGGAGAACAACTCCATTTGGCTCACTAACTTCACACACCATCAGGCTTCCAAGCAGCTCTCAAGGAAACTCAGTTTTCACACTCTATGCTTAGTGCCCTTTGCATGGCTAGCACTGAAATGAATCTGGTAGAGCATCCCACACAAACGAATGCTCCACATGCGGGTTCACATGCCACCAACTCCACATTCACAGGCAACTTCAGCGCCACAGCCGTTTTCAGATAGCCCTCAATGCAAAGGCTCTAGACGCAAATATTGGTGTGAGAGCTAATTCAATCAAGGAAACACTGCATGTTGGTGAAGGGCATATTGAAGAAGGATCAGCCGAGTGGTTCTTGTGGGAGAACAACTCCATTTGGCTCACTAACTTCACACACCATCAGGCTTCCAAGCAGCTCTCAAGGAAACTCAGTTTTCACACTCTATGCTTAGTGCTCTTTGTGTGCCTAGGACTGAAATGAAGCTTGGTCAGCATCCCACACAAACGAATGCTCCACATGCGGGTTTCACATGCCACCAACTCCACATTCACAGGCAACTTCAGCGCCACAGCCGTTTTCAGATAGCCCTCAATGCAAAGGCTCTAGACGCAAATATTGGTGTGAGAGCTAATTCAATCAAGGAAACACTGCATGTTGGTGAAGGGCATATTGAAGAAGGATCAGCCGAGTGGATCTTGTGGGAGAACAACTCCATTTGGCTCACTAACTTCACACACCATCAGGCTTCGAAGCAGCTCTCAAGGAAACTCAGTTTTCACACTCTATGCTTAGTGCCCTTTGAGTGCATTATCTAGGAATGAACCTGGTAGAGCATCCCACACAAACGAATGCTCCACATGCGGGTTTCACATGCCACCAACTCCACATTCACAGGCAACTTCAGCGCCACAGCCGTTTTCAGATAGCCCTCAATGCAAAGGCTCTAGACGCAAATATTGGTGTGAGAGCTAATTCAATCAAGGAAACACTGCATGTTGGTGAAGGGCATATTGAAGAAGGATCAGACGAGTGGTTCTTGTGGGAGAACAACTCCATTTGGCTCACTAACTTCACACACCATCAGGCTTCCAAGCAGCTCTCAAGGAAACTCAGTTTTCACACTCTATGCTTAGTGCCCTATGAGTGCCTAGGACTGAAATGAAGCTTGGTCAGCATCCCACACAAACGAATGCTCCACATGCGGGTTTCACATGCCACCAACTCCACATTCACAGGCAACTTCAGCGCCACAGCCGTTTTCAGATAGCCCTCAATGCAAAGGCTCTAGACGCAAATATTGGTGTGAGAGCTAATTCAATCAAGGAAACACTGCATGTTGGTGAAGGGCATATTGAAGAAGGATCAGCCGAGTGGTTCTTGTGGGAGAACAACTCCATTTGGCTCACTAACTTCACACACCATCAGGCTTCCAAGCAGCTCTCAAGGAAACTCAGTTTTCACACTCTATGCTTAGTGCCCTTTGAGTGCATTATCTAGGAATGAACCTGGTAGAGCATCCCACACAAACGAATGCTCCACATGCGGGTTTCACATGCCACCAACTCCACATTCACAGGCAACTCCAGCGCCACAACTGTTTTCAGATAGCCCTCAATGCAAAGGCTCTAGACGCAAATATTGGTGTGAGAGCTAATTCAATCAAGGAAACACTGCATGTTGGTGAAGGGCATATTGAAGAAGGATCAGCCAAGTGGTTCTTGTGGGAGAACAACTCCATTTGGCTCACTAACTTCACACACCATCAGGCTTCCAAGCAGCTCTCAAGGAAACTCAGTTTTCACACTCTATGCTTAGTGCTCTTTGTGTGCCTAGGACTGAAATGAAGCTTGGTCAGCATCCCACACAAACGAATGCTCCACATGCGGGTTTCACATGCCACCAACTCCACATTCACAGGCAACTTCAGCGCCACAGCCGTTTTCAGATAGCCCTCAATGCAAAGGCTCTAGACGCAAATATTGGTGTGAGAGCTAATTCAATCAAGGAAACACTGCATGTTGGTGAAGGGCATATTGAAGAAGGATCAGCTGAGTGGTTCTTGTGGGAGAACAACTCCATTTGGCTCACTAACTTCACACACCATCAGGCTTCCAAGCAGCTCTCAAGGAAACTCAGTTTTCACACTCTATGCTTAGTGCCCTTTGAGTGCATTATCTAGGAATGAACCTGGTAGAGCATCCCACACAAACGAATGCTCCACATGCGGGTTTCACATGCCACCAACTCCACATTCACAGGCAACTTCAGCGCCACAGCCGTTTTCAGATAGCCCTCAATGCAAAGGCTCTAGACGCAAATATTGGTGTGAGAGCTAATTCAATCAAGGAAACACTGCATGTTGGTGAAGGGCATATTGAAGAAGGATCAAACGAGTGGTTCTTGTTGGAGAACAACTCCATTTGGCTCACTAACTTCACACACCATCAGGCTTCCAAGCAGCTCTCAAGGAAACTCAGTTTTCACACTCTATGCTTAGTGCTCTTTGTGTGCCTAGGACTGAAATGAAGCTTGGTCAGCATCCCACACAAACGAATGCTCCACATGCGGATTTCACATGCCACCAACTCCACATTCACAGGCAACTTCAGCGCCATAGCCGTTTTCAGATAGCCCTCAATGCAAAGGCTCTAGACGCAAATATTGGTGTGAGAGCTAATTCAATCAAGGAAACACTGCATGTTGGTGAAGGGCATATTGAAGAAGGATCAGCCGAGTGGATCTTGTGGGAGAACAACTCCATTTGGCTCACTAACTTCACACACCATCAGGCTTCCAAGCAGCTCTCAAGGAAACTCAGTTTTCACACTCTATGTTTAGTGCCCTTTGAGTGCATTATCTAGGAATGAACCTGGTAGAGCATCCCACACAAACGAATGCTCCACATGCGGGTTTCACATGCCACCAACTCCACATTCACAGGCAACTTCAGCGCCACAGCCGTTTTCAGATAGCCCTCAATGCAAAGGCTCTAGACGCAAATATTGGTGTGAGAGCTAATTCAATCAAGGAAACACTGCATGTTGGTGAAGGGCATATTGAAGAAGAATCATCCGAGTGGTTCTTGTGGGAGAACAACTCCATTTGGCTCACTAACTTCACACACCATCAGGCTTCCAAGCAGCTCTCAAGGAAACTCAGTTTTCACACTCTATGCTTACTGCCCTTTGTACGGCTAGGACTGAAATGAACCTGGTAGAGCATCCCACACAAACGAATGCTCCACATGCGGGTTTCACATGCCACCAACTCCACATTTACAGGCAACTTCAGCGCCACAGCCGTTTTCAGATAGCCCTCAATGCAAAGGCTCTAGACGCAAATATTGGTGTGAGAGCTAATTCAATCAAGGAAACACTGCATGTTGGTGAAGGGCATATTGAAGAAGGATCAGCCGAGTGGTTCTTGTGGGAGAACAACTCCATTTGGCTCACTAACTTCACACACCATCAGGCTTCCAAGCAGCTCTCAAGGAAACTCAGTTTTCACACTCTATGCTTAGTGCACATTGAGTGCATTATCTAGGAATGAACCTGGTAGATCATCCCACACAAACGAATGCTCCACATGCGGGATTCACATGCCACCAACTCCACATTCACAGGCAACTTCAGCGCCACAGCCGTTTTCAGATAGCCCTCAATGCAAAGGCTCTAGACGCAAATATTGGTGTGAGAGCTAATTCAATCAAGGAAACACTGCATGTTGGTGAAGGGCATATTGAAGAAGGATCAGCCGAGTGGTTCTTGTGGGAGAACAACTCCATTTGGCTCACTAACTTCACACACCATCAGGCTTCCAAGCAGCTCTCAAGGAAACTCAGTTTTCACACTCTATGCTTAGTGCCCTTTGAGTGCATTATCTAGGAATGAACCTGGTAGAGCATCCCACACAAACGAATGCTCCACATGCGGGTTTCACATGCCACCAACTCCACATTCACAGGCAACTTCAGCGCCACAGCCGTTTTCAGATAGCCCTCAATGCAAAGGCTCTAGACGCAAATATTGGTGTGAGAGCTAATTCAATCAAGGAAACACTGCATGTTGGTGAAGGGCATATTGAAGAAGGATCAGCCGAGTGGTTCTTGTGGGAGAACAACTCCATTTGGCTCACTAACTTCACACACCATCAGGCTTCCAAGCAGCTCTCAAGGAAACTCAGTTTTCACACTCTATGCTTAGTGCCCTTTCTTTGGCTAGGACTGAAATGAACCTGGTAGAGCCTCCCAAACAAAGGAATGCTCCACATGCGGGTTTCACATGCCACCAACTCCACATTCACAGGTAACTTCAGCGCCACAGCCGTTTTCAGATAGCCCTCAATGCAAAGGCTCTAGACGCAAATATTGGTGTGAGAGCTAATTCAATCAAGGAAACACTGCATGTTGGTGAAGGGCATATTGAAGAAGGATCAGCCAAGTGGTTCTTGTGGGAGAACAACTCCATTTGGCTCACTAACTTCACACACCATCAGGCTTCCAAGCAGCTCTCAAGGAAACTCAGTTATCACACTCTATGCTTAGTGCCCTTTGTGTGCCTAGGACTGAAATGAAGCTTGGTCAGCATCCCACACCAACGAATGCTCCACATGCGGGTTTCACATGCCACCAACTCCACATTCACAGGCAACTTCAGTGCCACAGCCGTTTTCAGATAGCCCTCAATGCAAAGGCTCTAGACGCAAATATTGGTGTGAGAGCTAATTCAATCAAGGAAACACTGCATGTTGGTGAAGGGCATATTGAAGAAGGATCAGCCGAGTGGTTCTTGTGGGAGAACAACTCCATTTGGCTCACTAACTTCACACACCATCAGGCTTCCAAGCAGCTCTCAAGGAAACTCAGTTTTCACACTCTATGCTTAGTGCCCTTTGAGTGCATTATCTAGGAATGAACCTGGTAGAGCATCCCACACAAACGAATGCTCCACATGCGGGTTTCACATGCCACCAACTCCACATTCACAGGCAACTTCAGCGCCACAGCCGTTTTCAGATAGCCCTCAATGCAAAGGCTCTAGACGCAAATATTGGTGTGAGAGCTAATTCAATCAAGGAAACACTGCATGTTGGTGAAGGGCATATTGAAGAAGGATCAGCCGAGTGGTTCTTGTGGGAGAACAACTCCATTTGGCTCACTAACTTCACACACCATCAGGCTTCCAAGCAGCTCTCAAGGAAACTCAGTTTTCACACTCTATGCTTAGTGCTCTTTGTGTGCCTAGGACTGAAATGAAGCTTGGTCAGCATCCCACACAAACGAATGCTCCACATGCGGGTTTCACATGCCACCAACTCCACATTCACAGGCAACTTCAGCGCCACAGCCGTTTTCAGATAGCCCTCAATGCAAAGGCTCTAGACGCAAATATTGGTGTGAGAGCTAATTCAATCAAGGAAACACTGCATGTTGGTGAAGGGCATATTGAAGAAGGATCAGCCGAGTGGATCTTGTGGGAGAACAACTCCATTTGGCTCACTAACTTCACACACCATCGGGCTTCCAAGCAGCTCTCAAGGAAACTCAGTTTTCACACTCTATGCTTAGTGCCCTTTGAGTGCATTATCTAGGAAGGAAACTGGTAGAGCATCCCACACAAACGAATGCTCCACATGCGGGTTTCACATGCCACCAACTCCACATTCACAGGCAACTTCAGCGCCACAGCCGTTTTCAGATAGCCCTCAATGCAAAGGCTCTAGAGGCAAATATTGGTGTGAGAGCTAATTCAATCAAGGAAACACTGCATGTTGGTGAAGGGCATATTGAAGAAGGATCAGCCGAGTGGTTCTTGTGGGAGAACAACTCCATTTGGTTGACTAACTTCACACACCATCAGGCTTCCAAGCAGCTCTCAAGGAAACTCAGTTATCACACTCTCTGCTTAGTGCCCTTTGTGTGCCTAGGACTGAAATGAAGCTTGGTCAGCATCCCACACCAACGAATGCTCCACATGCGGGTTTCACATGCCACCAACTCCACATTCACAGGCAACTTCAGCGCCACAGCCGTTTTCAGATAGCCCTCAATGCAAAGGCTCTAGACGCAAATATTGGTGTGAGAGCTAATTCAATCAAGGAAACACTGCATGTTGGTGAAGGGCATATTGAAGAAGGATCAGCCGAGTGGTTCTTGTGGGAGAACAACTCCATTTGGCTCACTAACTTCACACACCATCAGGCTTCCAAGCAGCTCTCAAGGAAACTCAGTTTTCACACTCTATGCTTAGTGCCCTTTGAGTGCATTATCTAGGAATGAACCTGGTAGAGCATCCCACACAAACGAATGCTCCACATGCGGGTTTCACATGCCACCAACTCCACATTCACAGGCAACTTCAGCGCCACAGCCGTTTTCAGATAGCCCTCAATGCAAAGGCTCTAGACGCAAATATTGGTGTGAGAGCTAATTCAATCAAGGAAACACTGCATGTTGGTGAAGGGCATATTGAAGAAGAATCAGCCGAGTGGTTCTTGTGGGAGAACAACTCCATTTGGCTCACTAACTTCACACACCATCAGGCTTCCAAGCAGCTCTCAAGGAAACTCAGTTTTCACACTCTATGCTTAGAGCTCTATGTGTGCCTAGGACTGAAATGAAGCTTGGTCAGCATCCCACACCAACGAATGCTCCACATGCGGGTTTCACATGCCACCAACTCCACATTCACAGGCAACTTCAGCGCCACAGCCGTTTTCAGATAGCCCTCAATGCAAAGGCTCTAGACGCAAATATTGGTGTGAGAGCTAATTCAATCAAGGAAACACTGCATGTTGGTGAAGGGCATATTGAAGAAGGATCAGCCGAGTGGTTCTTGTGGGAGAACAACTCCATTTGGCTCACTAACTTCACACACCATCAGGCTTCCAAGCAGCTCTCAAGGAAACTCAGTTTTCACACTCTATGCTTAGTGCCCTTTGAGTGCATTATCTAGGAATGAACCTGATAGAGCATCCCACACAAACGAATGCTCCACATGCGGGTTTCACATGCCACCAACTCCACATTCACAGGCAACTTCAGCGCCACAGCCGTTTTCAGATAGCCCTCAATGCAAAGGCTCTAGAGGCAAATATTGGTGTGAGAGCTAATTCAATCAAGGAAACACTGCATGTTGGTGAAGGGCATATTGAAGAAGAATCAGCCGAGTGGTTCTTGTGGGAGAACAACTCCATTTGGCTCACTAACTTCACACACCATCAGGCTTCCAAGCAGCTCTCAAGGAAACTCAGTTTTCACACTCTATGCTTAGAGCTCTATGTGTGCCTAGGACTGAAATGAAGCTTGGTCAGCATCCCACACCAACGAATGCTCCACATGCGGGTTTCACATGCCACCAACTCCACATTCACAGGCAACTTCAGAGCCACAGCCGTTTTCAGATAGCCCTCAATGCAAAGGCTCTAGACGCAAATATTGGTGTGAGAGCTAATTCAATCAAGGAAACACTGCATGTTGGTGAAGGGCATATTGAAGAAGGATCAGCCGAGTGGTTCTTGTGGGAGAACAACTCCATTTGGCTCACTAACTTCACACACCATCAGGCTTCCAAGCAGCTCTCAAGGAAACTCAGTTTTCACACTCTATGCTTAGTGCCCTTTGAGTGCATTATCTAGGAATGAACCTGGTAGAGCATCCCACACAAACGAATGCTCCACATGCGGGTTTCACATGCCACCAACTCCACATTCACAGGCAACTTCAGCGCCACAGCCGTTTTCAGATAGCCCTCAATGCAAAGGCTCTAGAGGCAAATATTGGTGTGAGAGCTAATTCAATCAAGGAAACACTGCATGTTGGTGAAGGGCATATTGAAGAAGAATCAGCCGAGTGGTTCTTGTGGGAGAACAACTCCATTTGGCTCACTAACTTCACACACCATCAGGCTTCCAAGCAGCTCTCAAGGAAACTCAGTTTTCACACTCTATGCTTAGAGCTCTATGTGTGCCTAGGACTGAAACGAAGCTTGGTCAGCATCCCACACAAACGAATGCTTAACATGCGGGTTTCACATGCCACCAACTCCACATTCTCAGGCAACTTCAGCACCACAGCCGTTTTCAGATAGCCCTCAATGCAAAGGCTCTAGACGCAAATATTGGTGTGAGAGCTAATTCAATCAAGGAAACACTGCATGTTGGTGAAGGGCATATTGAAGAAGGATCAGCCGAGTGGTTCTTGTGGGAGAACAACTCCATTTGGCTCACTAACTTCACACACCATCAGGCTTCCAAGCAGCTCTCAAGGAAACTCAGTTTTCACACTCTATGCTTAGTGCCCTTTGAGTGCATTATCTAGGAATGAACCTGATAGAGCATCCCACACAAACGAATGCTCCACATGCGGGTTTCACATGCCACCAACTCCACATTCACAGGCAACTTCAGCGCCACAGCCGTTTTCAGATAGCCCTCAATGCAAAGGCTCTAGAGGCAAATATTGGTGTGAGAGCTAATTCAATCAAGGAAACACTGCATGTTGGTGAAGGGCATATTGAAGAAGAATCAGCCGAGTGGTTCTTGTGGGAGAACAACTCCATTTGGCTCACTAACTTCACACACCATCAGGCTTCCAAGCAGCTCTCAAGGAAACTCAGTTTTCACACTCTATGCTTAGAGCTCTATGTGTGCCTAGGACTGAAATGAAGCTTGGTCAGCATCCCACACCAACGAATGCTCCACATGCGGGTTTCACATGCCACCAACTCCACATTCACAGGCAACTTCAGAGCCACAGCCGTTTTCAGATAGCCCTCAATGCAAAGGCTCTAGACGCAAATATTGGTGTGAGAGCTAATTCAATCAAGGAAACACTGCATGTTGGTGAAGGGCATATTGAAGAAGGATCAGCCGAGTGGTTCTTGTGGGAGAACAACTCCATTTGGCTCACTAACTTCACACACCATCAGGCTTCCAAGCAGCTCTCAAGGAAACTCAGTTTTCACACTCTATGCTTAGTGCCCTTTGAGTGCATTATCTAGGAATGAACCTGGTAGAGCATCCCACACAAACGAATGCTCCACATGCGGGTTTCACATGCCACCAACTCCACATTCACAGGCAACTTCAGCGCCACAGCCGTTTTCAGATAGCCCTCAATGCAAAGGCTCTAGAGGCAAATATTGGTGTGAGAGCTAATTCAATCAAGGAAACACTGCATGTTGGTGAAGGGCATATTGAAGAAGAATCAGCCGAGTGGTTCTTGTGGGAGAACAACTCCATTTGGCTCACTAACTTCACACACCATCAGGCTTCCAAGCAGCTCTCAAGGAAACTCAGTTTTCACACTCTATGCTTAGAGCTCTATGTGTGCCTAGGACTGAAACGAAGCTTGGTCAGCATCCCACACAAACGAATGCTTAACATGCGGGTTTCACATGCCACCAACTCCACATTCTCAGGCAACTTCAGCACCACAGCCGTTTTCAGATAGCCCTCAATGCAAAGGCTCTAGACGCAAATATTGGTGTGAGAGCTAATTCAATCAAGGAAACACTGCATGTTGGTGAAGGGCATATTGAAGAAGGATCAGGTGAGTAGTTCTTGTGGGAGAACAACTCCATTTGGTTCACTAACTTCACACACCATCAGGCTTCCAAGCAGCTCTCAAGGAAACTCAGTTTTCACACTCTATGCTTAGTGCTCTATGTGTGCCTAGGACTGAAATGAATCTTGGTGAGCATCCCACACAAACGAATGCTCCACATGCGGGTTTCACATGCCACCAACTCCACATTCACAGGCAACTTCAGCGCCACAGCCGTTTTCAGATAGCCCTCAATGCAAAGGCTCTAGACGCAAATATTGGTGTGAGAGCTAATTCAATCAAGGAAACACTGCATGTTGGTGAAGGGCATATTGAAGAAGGATCAGCTGAGTGGTTCTTGTGGGAGAACAACTCCATTTGGCTCACTAACTTCACACACCATCAGGCTTCCAAGCAGCTCTCAAGGAAACTCAGTTTTCACACTCTATGCTTAGTGCCCTTTGAGTGCATTATCTAGGAATGAACCTGGTAGAGCATCCCACACAAACGAATGCTCCACATGCGGGTTTCACATGCCACCAACTCCACATTCACAGGCAACTTCAGCGCCACAGCCGTTTTCAGATAGCCCTCAATGCAAAGGCTCTAGACGCAAATATTGGTGTGAGAGCTAATTCAATCAAGGAAACACTGCATGTTGGTGAAGGGCATATTGAAGAAGGATCAGCCGAGTGGATCTTGTGGGAGAACAACTCCATTTGGCTCACTAACTTCACACACCATCGGGCTTCCAAGCAGCTCTCAAGGAAACTCAGTTTTCACACTCTATGCTTAGTGCCCTTTGAGTGCATTATCTAGGAAGGAAACTGGTAGAGCATCCCACACAAACGAATGCTCCACATGCGGGTTTCACATGCCACCAACTCCACATTCACAGGCAACTTCAGCGCCACAGCCGTTTTCAGATAGCCCTCAATGCAAAGGCTCTAGACGCAAATATTGGTGTGAGAGCTAATTCAATCAAGGAAACACTGCATGTTGGTGAAGGGCATATTGAAGAAGGATCAGCCGAGTGGTTCTTGTGGGAGAACAACTCCATTTGGTTGACTAACTTCACACACCATCAGGCTTCCAAGCAGCTCTCAAGGAAACTCAGTTATCACACTCTATGCTTAGTGCCCTTTGTGTGCCTAGGACTGAAATGAAGCTTGGTCAGCATCCCACACCAACGAATGCTCCACATGCGGGTTTCACATGCCACCAACTCCACATTCACAGGCAACTTCAGCGCCACAGCCGTTTTCAGATAGCCCTCAATGCAAAGGCTCTAGACGCAAATATTGGTGTGAGAGCTAATTCAATCAAGGAAACACTGCATGTTGGTGAAGGGCATATTGAAGAAGGATCAGCCGAGTGGTTCTTGTGGGAGAACAACTCCATTTGGCTCACTAACTTCACACACCATCAGGCTTCCAAGCAGCTCTCAAGGAAACTCAGTTTTCACACTCTATGCTTAGTGCCCTTTGAGTGCATTATCTAGGAATGAACCTGGTAGAGCATCCCACACAAAAGAATGCTCCACATGCGGGTTTCACATGCCACCAACTCCACATTCACAGGCAACTTCAGCGCCACAGCCGTTTTCAGATAGCCCTCAATGCAAAGGCTCTAGACGCAAATATTGGTGTGAGAGCTAATTCAATCAAGGAAACACTGCATGTTGGTGAAGGGCATATTGAAGAAGAATCAGCCGAGTGGTTCTTGTGGGAGAACAACTCCATTTGGCTCACTAACTTCACACACCATCAGGCTTCCAAGCAGCTCTCAAGGAAACTCAGTTTTCACACTCTATGCTTAGAGCTCTATGTGTGCCTAGGACTGAAATGAAGCTTGGTCAGCATCCCACACCAACGAATGCTCCACATGCGGGTTTCACATGCCACCAACTCCACATTCACAGGCAACTTCAGCGCCACAGCCGTTTTCAGATAGCCCTCAATGCAAAGGCTCTAGACGCAAATATTGGTGTGAGAGCTAATTCAATCAAGGAAACACTGCATGTTGGTGAAGGGCATATTGAAGAAGGATCAGCCGAGTGGTTCTTGTGGGAGAACAACTCCATTTGGCTCACTAACTTCACACACCATCAGGCTTCCAAGCAGCTCTCAAGGAAACTCAGTTTTCACACTCTATGCTTAGTGCCCTTTGAGTGCATTATCTAGGAATGAACCTGATAGAGCATCCCACACAAACGAATGCTCCACATGCGGGTTTCACATGCCACCAACTCCACATTCACAGGCAACTTCAGCGCCACAGCCGTTTTCAGATAGCCCTCAATGCAAAGGCTCTAGACGCAAATATTGGTGTGAGAGCTAATTCAATCAAGGAAACACTGCATGTTGGTGAAGGGCATATTGAAGAAGAATCAGCCGAGTGGTTCTTGTGGGAGAACAACTCCATTTGGCTCACTAACTTCACACACCATCAGGCTTCCAAGCAGCTCTCAAGGAAACTCAGTTTTCACACTCTATGCTTAGAGCTCTATGTGTGCCTAGGACTGAAATGAAGCTTGGTCAGCATCCCACACCAACGAATGCTCCACATGCGGGTTTCACATGCCACCAACTCCACATTCACAGGCAACTTCAGAGCCACAGCCGTTTTCAGATAGCCCTCAATGCAAAGGCTCTAGACGCAAATATTGGTGTGAGAGCTAATTCAATCAAGGAAACACTGCATGTTGGTGAAGGGCATATTGAAGAAGGATCAGCCGAGTGGTTCTTGTGGGAGAACAACTCCATTTGGCTCACTAACTTCACACACCATCAGGCTTCCAAGCAGCTCTCAAGGAAACTCAGTTTTCACACTCTATGCTTAGTGCCCTTTGAGTGCATTATCTAGGAATGAACCTGGTAGAGCATCCCACACAAACGAATGCTCCACATGCGGGTTTCACATGCCACCAACTCCACATTCACAGGCAACTTCAGCGCCACAGCCGTTTTCAGATAGCCCTCAATGCAAAGGCTCTAGACGCAAATATTGGTGTGAGAGCTAATTCAATCAAGGAAACACTGCATGTTGGTGAAGGGCATATTGAAGAAGGATCAGCCGAGTGGATCTTGTGGGAGAACAACTCCATTTGGCTCACTAACTTCACACACCATCGGGCTTCCAAGCAGCTCTCAAGGAAACTCAGTTTTCACACTCTATGCTTAGTGCCCTTTGAGTGCATTATCTAGGAAGGAAACTGGTAGAGCATCCCACACAAACGAATGCTCCACATACGGGTTTCACATGCCACCAACTCCACATTCACAGGCAACTTCAGCGCCACAGCCGTTTTCAGATAGCCCTCAATGCAAAGGCTCTAGACGCAAATATTGGTGTGAGAGCTAATTCAATCAAGGAAACACTGCATGTTGGTGAAGGGCATATTGAAGAAGGATCAGCCGAGTGGTTCTTGTGGGAGAACAACTCCATTTGGTTGACTAACTTCACACACCATCAGGCTTCCAAGCAGCTCTCAAGGAAACTCAGTTATCACACTCTATGCTTAGTGCCCTTTGTGTGCCTAGGACTGAAATGAAGCTTGGTCAGCATCCCACACCAACGAATGCTCCACATGCGGGTTTCACATGCCACCAACTCCACATTCACAGGCAACTTCAGCGCCACAGCCGTTTTCAGATAGCCCTCAATGCAAAGGCTCTAGACGCAAATATTGGTGTGAGAGCTAATTCAATCAAGGAAACACTGCATGTTGGTGAAGGGCATATTGAAGAAGGATCAGCCGAGTGGTTCTTGTGGGAGAACAACTCCATTTGGCTCACTAACTTCACACACCATCAGGCTTCCAAGCAGCTCTCAAGGAAACTCAGTTTTCACACTCTATGCTTAGTGCCCTTTGAGTGCATTATCTAGGAATGAACCTGGTAGAGCATCCCACACAAACGAATGCTCCACATGCGGGTTTCACATGCCACCAACTCCACATTCACAGGCAACTTCAGCGCCACAGCCGTTTTCAGATAGCCCTCAATGCAAAGGCTCTAGAGGCAAATATTGGTGTGAGAGCTAATTCAATCAAGGAAACACTGCATGTTGGTGAAGGGCATATTGAAGAAGAATCAGCCGAGTGGTTCTTGTGGGAGAACAACTCCATTTGGCTCACTAACTTCACACACCATCAGGCTTCCAAGCAGCTCTCAAGGAAACTCAGTTTTCACACTCTATGCTTAGAGCTCTATGTGTGCCTAGGACTGAAATGAAGCTTGGTCAGCATCCCACACCAACGAATGCTCCACATGCGGGTTTCACATGCCACCAACTCCACATTCACAGGCAACTTCAGCGCCACAGCCGTTTTCAGATAGCCCTCAATGCAAAGGCTATAGACGCAAATATTGGTGTGAGAGCTAATTCAATCAAGGAAACACTGCATGTTGGTGAAGGGCATATTGAAGAAGGATCAGCCGAGTGGTTCTTGTGGGAGAACAACTCCATTTGGCTCACTAACTTCACACACCATCAGGCTTCCAAGCAGCTCTCAAGGAAACTCAGTTTTCACACTCTATGCTTAGTGCCCTTTGAGTGCATTATCTAGGAATGAACCTGATAGAGCATCCCACACAAACGAATGCTCCACATGCGGGTTTCACATGCCACCAACTCCACATTCACAGGCAACTTCAGCGCCACAGCCGTTTTCAGATAGCCCTCAATGCAAAGGCTCTAGACGCAAATATTGGTGTGAGAGCTAATTCAATCAAGGAAACACTGCATGTTGGTGAAGGGCATATTGAAGAAGAATCAGCCGAGTGGTTCTTGTGGGAGAACAACTCCATTTGGCTCACTAACTTCACACACCATCAGGCTTCCAAGCAGCTCTCAAGGAAACTCAGTTTTCACACTCTATGCTTAGAGCTCTATGTGTGCCTAGGACTGAAATGAAGCTTGGTCAGCATCCCACACCAACGAATGCTCCACATGCGGGTTTCACATGCCACCAACTCCACATTCACAGGCAACTTCAGAGCCACAGCCGTTTTCAGATAGCCCTCAATGCAAAGGCTCTAGACGCAAATATTGGTGTGAGAGCTAATTCAATCAAGGAAACACTGCATGTTGGTGAAGGGCATATTGAAGAAGGATCAGCCGAGTGGTTCTTGTGGGAGAACAACTCCATTTGGCTCACTAACTTCACACACCATCAGGCTTCCAAGCAGCTCTCAAGGAAACTCAGTTTTCACACTCTATGCTTAGTGCCCTTTGAGTGCATTATCTAGGAATGAACCTGGTAGAGCATCCCACACAAACGAATGCTCCACATGCGGGTTTCACATGCCACCAACTCCACATTCACAGGCAACTTCAGCGCCACAGCCGTTTTCAGATAGCCCTCAATGCAAAGGCTCTAGAGGCAAATATTGGTGTGAGAGCTAATTCAATCAAGGAAACACTGCATGTTGGTGAAGGGCATATTGAAGAAGAATCAGCCGAGTGGTTCTTGTGGGAGAACAACTCCATTTGGCTCACTAACTTCACACACCATCAGGCTTCCAAGCAGCTCTCAAGGAAACTCAGTTTTCACACTCTATGCTTAGAGCTCTATGTGTGCCTAGGACTGAAACGAAGCTTGGTCAGCATCCCACACAAACGAATGCTTAACATGCGGGTTTCACATGCCACCAACTCCACATTCTCAGGCAACTTCAGCACCACAGCCGTTTTCAGATAGCCCTCAATGCAAAGGCTCTAGACGCAAATATTGGTGTGAGAGCTAATTCAATCAAGGAAACACTGCATGTTGGTGAAGGGCATATTGAAGAAGGATCAGCTGAGTGGTTCTTGTGGGAGAACAACTCCATTTGGTTCACTAACTTCACACACCATCAGGCTTCCAAGCAGCTCTCAAGTAAACTCAGTTTTCACACTCTATGCTTAGTGCTCTATGTGTGCCTAGGACTGAAATGAATCTTGGTGAGCATCCCACACAAACGAATGCTCCACATGCGGGTTTCACATGCCACCAACTCCACATTCACAGGCAACTTCAGCGCCACAGCCGTTTTCAGATAGCCCTCAATGCAAAGGCTCTAGACGCAAATATTGGTGTGAGAGCTAATTCAATCAAGGAAACACTGCATGTTGGTGAAGGGCATATTGAAGAAGGATCAGCCGAGTGGTTCTTGTGGGAGAACAACTCCATTTGGCTCACTAACTTCACACACCATCAGGCTTCCAAGCAGCTCTCAAGGAAACTCAGTTTTCACACTCTATGCTTAGTGCCCTTTGAGTGCATTATCTAGGAATGAACCTGGTAGAGCATCCCACACAAACGAATGCTCCACATGCGGGTTTCATATGCCACCAACTCCACATTCACAGGCAACATCAGTGCCACAGCCGTTTTCAGATAGCCCTCAATGCAAATGCTCTAGACGCAAATATTGGTGTGAGAGCTAATTCAATCAAGGAAACACTGCATGTTGGTGAAGGGCATATTGAAGAAGGATCAGCCGAGTGGTTCTTGTGGGAGAACAACTCCATTTGGCTCACTAACTTCACACACCATCAGGCTTCCAAGCAGCTCTCAAGGAAACTCAGTTTTCACACTCTATGTTTAGTGCCCTTTGAGTGCATTATCTAGGAATGAACCTGGTAGAGCATCCCACACAAACGAATGCTCCACATGCGGGTTTCACATGCCACCAACTCCACATTCACAGGCAACATCAGTGCCACAGCCGTTTTCAGATAGCCCTCAATGCAAAGGCTCTAGACGCAAATATTGGTGTGAGAGCTAATTCAATCAAGGAAACACTGCATGTTGGTGAAGGGCATATTGAAGAAGGATCAGCTGAGTGGTTCTTGTGGGAGAACAACTCCATTTGGCTCACTAACTTCACACACCATCAGGCTTCCAAGCAACTCTCAAGGAAACTCAGTTTTCACACTCTATGCTTAGTGCTCTATGTGTGCCTAGGACTGAAATGAAGCTTGGTCAGCATCCCACACAAACGAATGCTCCACATGCGGGTTTCACATGCCACCAACTCCACATTCTCAGGCAACTTCAGCGCCACAGCCGTTTTCAGATAGCCCTCAATGCAAAGGCTCTAGACGCAAATATTGGCGTGAGAGCTAATTCAATCAAGGAAACACTGCATGTTGGTGAAGGGCATATTGAAGAAGGATCAGCCGAGTGGTTCTTGTGGGAGAACAACTCCATTTGGCTCACTAACTTCACACACCATCAGGCTTCCAAGCAGCTCTCAAGGAAACTCAGTTTTCACACTCTATGCTTAGTGCCCTTTGAGTGCATTATCTAGGAATGAACCTGGTAGAGCATCCCACACAAACGAATGCTCCACATGCGGGTTTCACATGCCACCAACTCCACATTCACAGGCAACTTCAGCGCCACAGCCGTTTTCAGATAGCCCTCAATGCAAAGGCTCTAGATGCAAATATTGGTGTGAGAGCTAATTCAATCAAGGAAACACTGCATGTTGGTGAAGGGCATATTGAAGAAGGATCAGCAGAGTGGTTCTTGTGGGAGAACAACTCCATTTGGCTCACTAACTTCACACACCATCAGGCTTCCAAGCAGCTCTCAAGGAAACTCAGTTTTCACACTCTATGCTTAGTGCCCTTTGAGTGCATTATCTAGGAATGAACCTGGTAGAGCATCCCACACAAACGAATGCTCCACATGCGGGTTTCACATGCCACCAACTCCACATTCACAGGCAACATCAGTGCCACAGCCGTTTTCAGATAGCCCTCAATGCAAAGGCTCTAGAGGCAAATATTGGTGTGAGAGCTAATTCAATCAAGGAAACACTGCATGTTGGTGAAGGGCATATTGAAGAAGGATCAGCCGAGTGGTTCTTGTGGGAGAACAACTCCATTTGGCTCACTAACTTCACACACCATCAGGCTTCCAAGCAGCTCTCAAGGAAACTCAGTTTTCACACTCTATGTTTAGTACACTTTGAGTGCATTATCTAGGAATGAACCTGGTAGAGCATCCCACACAAACGAATGCTCCACATGCGGGTTTCACATGCCACCAACTCCACATTCACAGGCAACTTCAGCGCCACAGCCGTTTTCAGATAGCCCTCAATGCAAATGCTCTAGACGCAAATATTGGTGTGAGAGCTAATTCAATCAAGGAAACACTGCATGTTGGTGAAGGGCATATTGAAGAAGGATCAGCCGAGTGGTTCTTGTGGGAGAACAACTCCATTTGGCTCACTAACTTCACACACCATCAGGCTTCCAAGCAGCTCTCAAGGAAACTCAGTTTTCATACTCTATGCTTAGTGCCCTATGAGTGCATTATCTAGGAATGAACCTGGTAGAGCATCCCACACAAACGAATGCTCCACATGCGGGTTTCACATGCCACCAACTCCACATTCACAGGCAACATCAGTGCCACAGCCGTTTTCAGATAGCCCTCAATGCAAAGGCTCTAGACGCAAATATTGGTGTGAGAGCTAATTCAATCAAGGAAACACTGCATGTTGGTGAAGGGCATATTGAAGAAGGATCAGCCGAGTGGTTCTTGTGGGAGAACAACTCCATTTGGCTCACTAACTTCACACACCATCAGGCTTCCAAGCAGCTCTCAAGTAAACTCAGTTTTCACACTCTATGCTTAGTGCTCTATGTGTGCCTAGGACTGAAATGAATCTTGGTGAGCATCCCACACAAACGAATGCTCCACATGCGGGTTTCACATGCCACCAACTCCACATTCTCAGGCAACTTCAGCGCCACAGCCGTTTTCAGATAGCCCTCAATGCAAAGGCTCTAGACGCAAATATTGGTGTGAGAGCTAATTCAATCAAGGAAACACTGCATGTTGGTGAAGGGCATATTGAAGAAGGATCAGCCGAGTGGTTCTTGTGGGAGAACAACTCCATTTGGCTCACTAACTTCACACACCATCAGGCTTCCAAGCAGCTCTCAAGGAAACTCAGTTTTCACACTCTATGCTTAGTGCCCTTTGAGTGCATTATCTAGGAATGAACCTGGTAGAGCATCCCACACAAACGAATGCTCCACATGCGGGTTTCACATGCCACCAACTCCACATTCACAGGCAACATCAGTGCCACAGCCGTTTTCAGATAGCCCTCAATGCAAAGGCTCTAGACGCAAATATTGGTGTGAGAGCTAATTCAATCAAGGAAACACTGCATGTTGGTGAAGGGCATATTGAAGAAGGATCAGCTGAGTGGTTCTTGTGGGAGAACAACTCCATTTGGCTCACTAACTTCACACACCATCAGGCTTCCAAGCAGCTCTCAAGGAAACTCAGTTTTCACACTCTATGCTTAGTGCTCTATGTGTGCCTAGGACTGAAATGAAGCTTGGTCAGCATCCCACACAAAGGAATGCTCAACATGCGGGTTTCACATGCCACCAACTCCACATTCTCAGGCAGCTTCAGCGCCACAGCCGTTTTCAGATAGCCCTCAATGCAAAGGCTCTAGACGCAAATATTGGTGTGAGAGCTAATTCAATCAAGGAAACACTGCATGTTGGTGAAGGGCATATTGAAGAAGCATCAGCCGAGTGGTTCTTGTGGGAGAACAACTCCATTTGGCTGACCAATTCACACACCATCAGGCTTCCTAGCAGCTCTCAAGGAAACTCAGTTTTCACACTCTATGCTTAGTGCCCTTTGAGTGCATTATCTAGGAATGAACCTGGTAGAGCATCCCACACAAACGAATGCTCCACATGCGGGTTTCACATGCCACCAACTCCACATTCACAGGCAACTTCAGCGCCACAGCCGTTTTCAGATAGCCCTCAATGCAAAGGCTCTAGACGCAAATATTGGTGTGAGAGCTAATTCAATCAAGGAAACACTGCATGTTGGTGAAGGGCATATTGAAGAAGGATCAGCCGAGTGGTTCTTGTGGGAGAACAACTCCATTTGGCTCACTAACTTCACACACCATCAGGCTTCCAAGCAGCTCTCAAGGAAACTCAGTTTTCACACTCTATGCTTAGTGCCCTTTGAGTGCATTATCTAGGAATGAACCTGGTAGAGCATCCCACACAAACGAATGCTCCACATGCGGTTTTCACATGCCACCAACTCCACATTCTCAGGCAACTTCAGCGCCACAGCCGTTTTCAGATAGCCCTCAATGCAAAGGCTCTAGATGCAAATATTGGTGTGAGAGCTAATTCAATCAAGGAAACACTGCATGTTGGTGAAGGGCATATTGAAGAAGGATCAGCTGAGTGGTTCTTGTGGGAGAACAACTCCATTTGGCTCACTAACTTCACACACCATCTGGCTTCCAAGCAGCTCTCAAGGAAACTCAGTTTTCACAC
The DNA here is from genome assembly GCF_030435755.1 of Ochotona princeps. Taxonomy (NCBI): domain Eukaryota; kingdom Metazoa; phylum Chordata; class Mammalia; order Lagomorpha; family Ochotonidae; genus Ochotona; species Ochotona princeps. The sequence goes on from NW_026698573.1 coordinate 39,557, forward strand.
TCTATGCTTAGTACTCTATGTGTGCCTAGGACTGAAATGAAGCTTGGTCAGCATCCCACACCAACGAATGCTCCACATGCGGGTTTCACATGCCACCAACTCCACATTCTCAGGCAACTTCAGCGCCACAGCCGTTTTCAGATAGCCCTCAATGCAAAGGCTCTAGATGCAAATATTGGTGTGAGAGCTAATTCAATCAAGGAAACACTGCATGTTGGTGAAGGTCATATTGAAGAAGGATCAGCCGAGTGGTTCTTGTGGGAGAACAACTCCATTTGGCTGACTAACTTCACACACCATCAGGCTTCCAAGCAGCTCTCAAGGAAACTCAGTTTTCACACTCTATGCTTAGTGCCCTTTGAGTGCATTATCTAGGAATGAACCTGGTAGAGCATCCCACACAAACGAATGCTCCACATGCGGGTTTCACATGCCACCAACTCCACATTCACAGGCAACATCAGTGCCACAGCCGTTTTCAGATAGCCCTCAATGCAAATGCTCTAGACGCAAATATTGGTGTGAGAGCTAATTCAATCAAGGAAACACTGCATGTTGGTGAAGGGCATATTGAAGAAGGATCAGCCAAGTGGTTCTTGTGGGAGAACAACTCCATTTGGCTCACTAACTTCACACACCATCAGGCTTCCAAGCAGCTCTCAAGGAAACTCAGTTTTCACACTCTATGTTTAGTGCCCTTTGAGTGCATTATCTAGGAATGAACCTGGTAGAGCATCCCACACAAACGAATGCTCCACATGCGGGTTTCACATGCCACCAACTCCACATTCACAGGCAACATCAGTGCCACAGCCGTTTTCAGATAGCCCTCAATGCAAATGCTCTAGACGCAAATATTGGTGTGAGAGCTAATTCAATCAAGGAAACACTGCATGTTGGTGAAGGGCATATTGAAGAAGGATCAGCTGAGTGGTTCTTGTGGGAGAACAACTCCATTTGGCTCACTAACTTCACACACCATCAGGCTTCCAAGCAACTCTCAAGGAAACTCAGTTTTCACACTCTATGCTTAGTGCTCTATGTGTGCCTAGGACTGAAATGAAGCTTGGTCAGCATCCCACACAAACGAGTGCTCCACATGCGGGTTTCACATGCCACCAACTCCACATTCTCAGGCAACTTCAGCGCCACAGCCGTTTTCAGATAGCCCTCAATGCAAAGGCTCTAGACGCAAATATTGGTGTGAGAGCTAATTCAATCAAGGAAACACTGCATGTTGGTGAAGGGCATATTGAAGAAGGATCAGCCGAGTGGTTCTTGTGGGAGAACAACTCCATTTGGCTCACTAACTTCACACACCATCAGGCTTCCAAGCAGCTCTCAAGGAAACTCAGTTTTCACACTCTATGCTTAGTGCCCTTTGAGTGCATTATCTAGGAATGAACCTGGTAGATCATCCCACACAAACGAATGCTCCACATGCGGGTTTCACATGCCACCAACTCCACATTCACAGGCAACTTCAGCGCCACAGCCGTTTTCAGATAGCCCTCAATGCAAAGGCTCTAGACGCAAATATTGGTGTGAGAGCTAATTCAATCAAGGAAACACTGCATGTTGGTGAAGGGCATATTGAAGAAGAATCAGCCGAGTGGTTCTTGTGGGAGAACAACTCCATTTGGCTCACTAACTTCACACACCATCAGGCTTCCAAGCAGCTCTCAAGGAAACTCAGTTTTCACACTCTATGCTTAGTACACTTTGAGTGCATTATCTAGGAATGAACCTGGTAGAGCATCCCACACAAACGAATGCTCCACATGCGGGTTTCACATGCCACCAACTCCACATTCACAGGCAACTTCAGCGCCACAGCCGTTTTCAGATAGCCCTCAATGCAAATGCTCTAGACGCAAATATTGGTGTGAGAGCTAATTCAATCAAGGAAACACTGCATGTTGGTGAAGGGCATATTGAAGAAGGATCAGCCGAGTGGTTCTTGTGGGAGAACAACTCCATTTGGCTCACTAACTTCACACACCATCAGGCTTCCAAGCAGCTCTCAAGGAAACTCAGTTTTCATACTCTATGCTTAGTGCCCTATGAGTGCATTATCTAGGAATGAACCTGGTAGAGCATCCCACACAAACGAATGCTCCACATGCGGGTTTCACATGCCACCAACTCCACATTCACAGGCAACATCAGTTCCACAGCCGTTTTCAGATAGCCCTCAATGCAAAGGCTCTAGACGCAAATATTGGTGTGAGAGCTAATTCAATCAAGGAAACACTGCATGTTGGTGAAGGGCATATTGAAGAAGGATCAGCCGAGTGGTTCTTGTGGGAGAACAACTCCATTTGGCTCACTAACTTCACACACCATCAGGCTTCCAAGCAGCTCTCAAGTAAACTCAGTTTTCACACTCTATGCTTAGTGCTCTATGTGTGCCTAGGACTGAAATGAATCTTGGTGAGCATCCCACACAAACGAATGCTCCACATGCGGGTTTCACATGCCACCAACTCCACATTCTCAGGCAACTTCAGCGCCACAGCCGTTTTCAGATAGCCCTCAATGCAAAGGCTCTAGACACAAATATTGGTGTGAGAGCTAATTCAATCAAGGAAACACTGCATGTTGGTGAAGGGCATATTGAAGAAGGATCAGCCGAGTGGTTCTTGTGGGAGAACAACTCCATTTGGCTCACTAACTTCACACACCATCAGGCTTCCAAGCAGCTCTCAAGGAAACTCAGTTTTCACACTCTATGCTTAGTGCCCTTTGAGTGCATTATCTAGGAATGAACCTGGTAGAGCATCCCACACAAACGAATGCTCCACATGCGGGTTTCACATGCCACCAACTCCACATTCACAGGCAACATCAGTGCCACAGCCGTTTTCAGATAGCCCTCAATGCAAAGGCTCTAGACGCAAATATTGGTGTGAGAGCTAATTCAATCAAGGAAACACTGCATGTTGGTGAAGGGCATATTGAAGAAGGATCAGCTGAGTGGTTCTTGTGGGAGAACAACTCCATTTGGCTCACTAACTTCACACACCATCAGGCTTCCAAGCAGCTCTCAAGGAAACTCAGTTTTCACACTCTATGCTTAGTGCTCTTTGTGTGCCTAGGACTGAAATGAAGCTTGGTCAGCATCCCACACAAACGAATGCTCAACATGCGGGTTTCACATGCCACCAACTCCACATTCTCAGGCAGCTTCAGCGCCACAGCCGTTTTCAGATAGCCCTCAATGCAAAGGCTCTAGACGCAAATATTGGTGTGAGAGCTAATTCAATCAAGGAAACACTGCATGTTGGTGAAGGGCATATTGAAGAAGCATCAGCCGAGTGGTTCTTGTGGGAGAACAACTCCATTTGGCTGACCAATTCACACACCATCAGGCTTCCTAGCAGCTCTCAAGGAAACTCAGTTTTCACACTCTATGCTTAGTGCCCTTTGAGTGCATTATCTAGGAATGAACCTGGTAGAGCATCCCACACAAACGAATGCTCCACATGCGGGTTTCACATGCCACCAACTCCACATTCACAGGCAACTTCAGCGCCACAGCCGTTTTCAGATAGCCCTCAATGCAAAGGCTCTAGACGCAAATATTGGTGTGAGAGCTAATTCAATCAAGGAAACACTGCATGTTGGTGAAGGGCATATTGAAGAAGGATCAGCCGAGTGGTTCTTGTGCGAGAACAACTCCATTTGGCTGACTAACTTCACACACCATCAGGCTTCCAAGCAGCTCTCAAGGAAACTCAGTTTTCACACTCTATGCTTAGTGCCCTTTGAGTGCATTATCTAGGAATGAACCTGGTAGAGCATCCCACACAAACGAATGCTCCACATGCGGTTTTCACATGCCACCAACTCCACATTCTCAGGCAACTTCAGCGCCACAGCGGTTTTCAGATAGCCCTCAATGCAAAGGCTCTAGATGCAAATATTGGTGTGAGAGCTAATTCAATCAAGGAAACACTGCATGTTGGTGAAGGGCATATTGAAGAAGGATCAGCTGAGTGGTTCTTGTGGGAGAACAACTCCATTTGGCTCACTAACTTCACACACCATCAGGCTTCCAAGCAGCTCTCAAGGAAACTCAGTTTTCACACTCTATGCTTAGTACTCTATGTGTGCCTAGGACTGAAATGAAGCTTGGTCAGCATCCCACACAAACGAATGCTCCGCATGCGGGTTTCACATGCCACCAACTCCACATTCTCAGGCAACTTCAGCGCCACAGCCGTTTTCAGATAGCCCTCAATGCAAAGGCTCTAGACGCAAATATTGGTGTGAGAGCTAATTCAATCAAGGAAACACCGCATGTTGGTGAAGGGCATATTGAAGAAGGATCAGCCGAGTGGTTCTTGTGGGAGAACAACTCCATTTGGCTCACTAACTTCACACACCATCAGGCTTCCAAGCAGCTCTCAAGGAAACTCAGTTTTCACACTCTATGCTTAGTGCCCTTTGAGTGCATTATCTAGGAATGAACCTGGTAGAGCATCCCACACAAACGAATGCTCCACATGCGGGTTTCACATGCCACCAACTCCACATTCTCAGGCAACATCAGTGCCACAGCCGTTTTCAGATAGCCCTCAATGCAAATGCTCTAGACGCAAATATTGGTGTGAGAGCTAATTCAATCAAGGAAACACTGCATGTTGGTGAAGGGCATATTGAAGAAGGATCAGCCCAGTGGTTCTTGTGGGAGAACAACTCCATTTGGCTCACTAACTTCACACACCATCAGGCTTCCAAGCAGCTCTCAAGGAAACTCAGTTTTCACACTCTATGTTTAGTGCCCTTTGAGTGCATTATCTAGGAATGAACCTGGTAGAGCATCCCACACAAACGAATGCTCCACATGCGGGTTTCACATGCCACCAACTCCACATTCACAGGCAACATCAGTGCCACAGCCGTTTTCAGATAGCCCTCAATGCAAATGCTCTAGACGCAAATATTGGTGTGAGAGCTAATTCAATCAAGGAAACACTGCATGTTGGTGAAGGGCATATTGAAGAAGGATCAGCTGAGTGGTTCTTGTGGGAGAACAACTCCATTTGGCTCACTAACTTCACACACCATCAGGCTTCCAAGCAACTCTCAAGGAAACTCAGTTTTCACACTCTATGCTTAGTGCTCTATGTGTGCCTAGGACTGAAATGAAGCTTGGTCAGCATCCCACACAAACGAGTGCTCCACATGCGGGTTTCACATGCCACCAACTCCACATTCTCAGGCAACTTCAGCGCCACAGCCGTTTTCAGATAGCCCTCAATGCAAAGGCTCTAGACGCAAATATTGGTGTGAGAGCTAATTCAATCAAGGAAACACTGCATGTTGGTGAAGGGCATATTGAAGAAGGATCAGCCGAGTGGTTCTTGTGGGAGAACAACTCCATTTGGCTCACTAACTTCACACACCATCAGGCTTCCAAGCAGCTCTCAAGGAAACTCAGTTTTCACACTCTATGCTTAGTGCCCTTTGAGTGCATTATCTAGGAATGAACCTGGTAGAGCATCCCACACAAACGAATGCTCCACATGCGGGTTTCACATGCCACCAACTCCACATTCACAGGCAACTTCAGCGCCACAGCCGTTTTCAGATAGCCCTCAATGCAAAGGCTCTAGACGCAAATATTGGTGTGAGAGCTAATTCAATCAAGGAAACACTGCATGTTGGTGAAGGGCATATTGAAGAAGAATCAGCCGAGTGGTTCTTGTGGGAGAACAACTCCATTTGGCTCACTAACTTCACACACCATCAGGCTTCCAAGCAGCTCTCAAGGAAACTCAGTTTTCACACTCTATGCTTAGAGCTCTATGTGTGCCTAGGACAGAAACGAAGCTTGGTCAGCATCCCACACAAACGAATGCTTAACATGCGGGTTTCACATGCCACCAACTCCACATTCTCAGGCAACTTCAGCACCACAGCCGTTTTCAGATAGCCCTCAATGCAAAGGCTCTAGACGCAAATATTGGTGTGAGAGCTAATTCAATCAAGGAAACACTGCATGTTGGTGAAGGGCATATTGAAGAAGGATCAGCTGAGTGGTTCTTGTGGGAGAACAACTCCATTTGGTTCACTAACTTCACACACCATCAGGCTTCCAAGCAGCTCTCAAGTAAACTCAGTTTTCACACTCTATGCTTAGTGCTCTATGTGTGCCTAGGACTGAAATGAATCTTGGTGAGCATCCCACACAAACGAATGCTCCACATGCGGGTTTCACATGCCACCAACTCCACATTCTCAGGCAACTTCAGCGCCACAGCCGTTTTCAGATAGCCCTCAATGCAAAGGCTCTAGACGCAAATATTGGTGTGAGAGCTAATTCAATCAAGGAAACACTGCATGTTGGTGAAGGGCATATTGAAGAAGGATCAGCCGAGTGGTTCTTGTGGGAGAACAACTCCATTTGGCTCACTAACTTCACACACCATCAGGCTTCCAAGCAGCTCTCAAGGAAACTCAGTTTTCACACTCTATGCTTAGTGCCCTTTGAGTGCATTATCTAGGAATGAACCTGGTAGAGCATCCCACACAAACGAATGC
>NW_026698574.1:0-52404 GCF_030435755.1 Ochotona princeps
GCGTCTAGAGCCTTTGCATTGAGGGCTATCTGAAAACGGCTGTGGCGCTGAAGTTGCCTGTGAATGTGGAGTTGGTGGCATGTGAAACCCGCATGTGGAGCATTCGTTTGTGTGGGATGCTCTACCAGGTTCATTCCTAGATAATGCACTCAAAGGGCACTAAGCATAGAGTGTGAAAACTGAGTTTCCTTGAGAGCTGCTTGGAAGCCTGATGGTGTGTGAAGTTAGTGAGCCAAATGGAGTTGTTCTCCCCACAAGAACCACTCGGCTGATCCTTCTTCAATATGCCCCTTCACCAACATGCAGTGTTTCCTTGATTGAATTGTCCCCCACACCAATATTTGCGTCTAGAGCCTTTGCATTGAGGGCTATCTGAAAACGGCTGTGGCGCTGAAGTTGCCTGTGAATGTGGAGTTGGTGGCATGTGAAACCCGCATGTGGAGCATTCGTTTGTGTGGGATGCTCTACCAGGTTCATTCCTAGATGATGCACTCAAAGGGCACTAAGCATAGAGTGTGAAAACTGAGTTTTCCTTGAGAGCTGCTTGGAAGCCTGATGGTGTGTGATGTTAGTGAGCCAAATGGAGTTGTTCTCCCACAAGAACATCTCGGCTGATCCTTCTTCAATTATGCCCTTCACCAACATGCAGTGTTTCCTTGATTGAATTGTCCCCCACACCAATATTTGCGTCTAGAGCCTTTGCATTGAGGGCTATTCTGAAAACGGCTGTGGCGCTGAAGTTGCCTGTGAATGTGGAGTTGGTGGCATGTGAAACCCGCATGTGGGAGCATTCGTTTGTGTGGGATGCTCTACCAGGTTTCATTTCAGTCCTAGGCACTCAAAGGGCACTAATCATAGAGTGTGAAAACTGAGTTTCCTTGAGAGCTGCTTGGAAGCCTGATGGTGTGTGAAGTTAGTGAGCAAATGGAGTTGTTCTCCCACAAGAACCACTCGGCTGATCCTTCTTCAATATGCCCTTCACCAACATGCAGTGTTTCCTTGATTGAATTAGCTCTCACACCAATATTTGCGTCTAGAGCCTTTGCATTGAGGGCTATCTGAAAACGGCTGTGGCGCTGAAGTTGCCTGTGAATGTGGAGTTGGTGGCATGTGAAACCCGCATGTGGAGCATTCGTTTGTGTGGGATGCTCCCCAAGCTTCATTTCAGTCCTAGGCTCTCAAAGGGCACTAAGCATAAAGTGTGAAAACTGAGTTTCCTTGAGAGCTGCTTGGAAGCCTGATGGTGTGTGATGTTAGTGAGCCAAATGGAGTTGTTCTCCCACAAGAACATCTCGGCTGATCCTTCTTCAATATGCCCCTTCACCAACATGCAGTGTTTTCCTTGATTGAATTGTCCCCCCACACCAATATTTGCGTCTAGAGCCTTTGCATTGAGGGCTATCTGAAAACGGCTGTGGCGCTGAAGTTGCCTGTGAATGTGGAGTTGGTGGCATGTGAAACCCGCATGTGGAGCATTCGTTTGTGTGGGATGCTCAATCAGGTTCATTTCAGTCCTAGGTACTCAAAGGGCACTAAGCATAGAGTGTGAAAACTGAGTTTCCTTGAGAGCTGCTTGGAAGCCTGATGGTGTGTGAAGTTAGTGAGCCAAATGGAGTTGTTCTCCCACAAGAACCACTCGGCTGATCCTTCTTCAATATGCCCTTCACCAACATGCAGTGTTTCCTTGATTGAATTAGCTCTCACACCAATATTTGCGTCTAGAGCCTTTGCATTGAGGGCTATCTGAAAACGGCTGTGGCGCTGAAGTTGCCTGTGAATGTGGAGTTGGTGGCATGTGAAACCCGCATGTGGAGCATTCGTTTGTGTGGGATGCTCTACCAGGTTCATTCCTAGATAATGCACTCAAAGGGCACTAAGCATAGAGTGTGAAAACTGAGTTTCCTTGAGAGCTGCTTGGAAGCCTGATGGTGTGTGAAGTTAGTGAGCCAAATGGAGTTGTTCTCCCACAAGAACCACTCGGCTGATCCTTCTTCAATATGCCCTTCACCAACATACAGTGTTTCCTTGATTGAATTAGCTCTCAAACCAATATTTGTGTCTAGAGCCTTTGCATTGAGGGCTATCTGAAAGCAGCTGTGGCGCTGAAGTTGCCTGTGAATGTGGAGTTGGTGGCATGTGAAACCCGCATGTGGAGCATTCGTTTGTGTGCGATGCTCTACCAGGTTCATTCCTAGATAAGGCACTCAAAGGGCACTAAGCATAGAGTGTGAAAACTGAGTTTCCTTGAGAGCTGCTTGGAAGCCTGATGGTGTGTGAAGTTAGTGAGCCAAATGGAGTTGTTCTCCCACAAGAACCACTCGGCTGATCCTTCTTCAATATGCCCTTCACCAACATGCAGTGTTTCCTTGATAGAATTAGCTCTCATACCAATATTTGCGTCTAGAGCCTTTGCATTGAGGGCTATCTGAAAACAGCTGTGGCGCTGAAGTTGCCTGTGAATGTGGAGTTGTTGGCATGTGAAACCCGCATGTGGAACATTCGTTTGTGTGGGATGTTCTACCAGGTTCATTCCTAGATAATGCACTCAAAGGGCACTAAGCATAGAGTGTGAAAACTGAGTTTCCTTGAGAGCTGCTTGGAAGCCTGATGGTGTGTGAAGTTAGTGAGCCAAATGGAGTTGTTCTCCCACAAGAACCACTCGGCTGATCCTTCTTCAATATGCCCTTCACCAATATGCAATGTTTCCTTGATTGAATTAGCTCTCACACCAATATTTGCGTCTAGAGCCTTTGCATTGAGGGCTATCTGAAAATGGCTGTGGCGCTGAAGCTGCCTGTGAATGTGGAGTTGGTGGCATGTGAAACCCGCATGTGGAGCATTCGTTTGTGTGGGAATGCTCACCAAGCTTCATTTCAGTCCTAGGCTCTCAAAGGGCACTAAGCATAGAGTGTGAAAACTGAGTTTCCTTGAGAGCTGCTTGGAAGCCTGATGGTGTGTGAAGTTAGTGAGCCAAATGGAGTTGTTCTCCCACAAGAACCACTCGGCTGATCCTTCTTCAATATGCCCTTCACCAACATGCAGTGTTTCCTTGATTGAATTAGCTCTCACACCAATATTTGCGTCTAGAGCCTTTGCATTGAGGGCTATCTGAAAACGGCTGTGGCGCTGAAGTTGCCTGTGAATGTGGAGTTGGTGGCATGTGAAACCTGCATGTGGAGCATTCGTTTGTGTGGGATGTTCTACCAGGTTCATTCCTAGATAATGCACTCAAAGGGCACTAAGCATAGAGTGTGAAAACTGAGTTTCCTTGAGAGCTGCTTGGAAGCCTGATGGTGTGTGAAGTTAGTGAGCCAAATGGAGTTGTTCTCCCACAAGAACCACTCGGCTGATCCTTCTTCAATATGCCCTTCACCAACATGCAGTGTTTCCTTGATTGAATTAGCTCTCACACCAATATTTGCGTCTAGAGCCTTTGCATTGAGGGCTATCTGAAAACGGCTGTGGCGCTGAAGTTGCCTGTGAATGTGGAGTTGGTGGCATGTGAAACCCGCACGTGGAGCATTCGTTTGTGTGGGATGCTCACCAAGCTTCATTTCAGTCCTAGGCTCTCAAAGGGCACTAAGCATAGAGTGTGAAAACTGAGTTTCCTTGAGAGCTGCTTGGAAGCCTGATGGTGTGTGAAGTTAGTGAGCCAAATGGAGTTGTTCTCCCACAAGAACCACTCGGCTGATCCTTCTTCAATATGCCCTTCACCAACATGCAGTGTTTCCTTGATTGAATTAGCTCTCACACCAATATTTCCGTCTAGAGCCATTGCATTGAGGGCTATCTGAAAACGGCTGTGGCGCTGAAGTTGCCTGTGAATGTGGAGTTGGTGGCATGTGAAACCCGCATGTGGAGCATTCGTTTGTGTGGGATGCTCACCAAGCTTCATTTCATCCCTAGGTACTCAATGGGCACTAAGCATAGAGTGTGAAAACTGAGTTTCCTTGAGAGCTTCTTGGAAGCCTGATGGTGTGTGAAGTTAGTGAGCCAAATGGAGTTGTTCTCCCACAAGAACCACTCGGCTGATCCTTCTTCAATATGCCCTTCACCAACATGCAGTGTTTCTTGATGGAATTAGCTCTCACAGAAATATTTGCGTCTAGAGCCTTTGCATTGAGGACTATCTGAAAACGGCTGTGGCGCTGAAGTTGCCTGTGAATGTGGAGTTGGTGGCATGTGAAACCCGCATGTGGAGCATTCGTTTGTGTGGGATGCTCTACCAGGTTCATTCCTAGATAATGCACTCAAAGGGCACTAAGCATAGAGTGTGAAAACTGAGTTTCCTTGAGAGCTGCTTGGAAGCCTGATGGTGTGTGAAGTTAGTGAGCCAAATGGAGTTGTTCTCCCACAAGAACCACTCGGCTGATCCTTCTTCAATATGCCCTTCACCAACATGCAGTGTTTCCTTGATTGAATTAGCTCTCACACCAATATTTGTGTCTAGAGCCTTTGCATTGAGGGCTATCTGAAAACGGCTGTGGCGCTAAAGTTGCCTGTGAATGTGGAGTTGGTGGCATGTGAAACCCGCATGTGGAGCATTCGTTTGTGTGGGATGCTCTACCAGGTTCATTCCTAGATAATGCACTCAAAGGGCACTAAGCATAGAGTGTGAAAACTGAGTTTCCTTGAGAGCTGCTTGGAAGCCTGATGGTGTGTGAAGTTAGTGAGCCAAATGGAGTTGTTCTCCCACAAGAACCACTCGGCTGATCCTTCTTCAATATGCCCTTCACCAACATGCAGTGTTTCCTTGATTGAATTAGCTCTCACACCAATATTTGCGTCTAGAGCCTTTGCATTGAGGGCTATCTGAAAACGGCTGTGGCGCTAAAGTTGCCTGTGAATGTGGAGTTGGTGGCATGTGAAACCCGCATGTGGAGCATTCGTTTGTGTGGGATGCTCACCAAGCTTCATTTCAGCCCTAGGTACTCAAAGGGCACTAAGCATAGAGTGTGAAAACCGAGTTTCCTTGAGAGCTGCTTGGAAGCCTGATGGTGTGTGAAGTTAGTGAGCCAAATGGAGTTGTTCTCACACAAGAACCACTCGGCTGATCCTTCTTCAATATGCCCTTCACCAACATGCAGTGTTTCCTTGATTGAATTAGCTCTCACACCAATATTTGCGTCTAGAGCCTTTGCATTGAGGACTATCTGAAAACGGCTGTGGCGCTGAAGTTGCCTGTGAATGTGGAGTTGGTGGCATGTGAAACCCGCATGTGGAGCATTCGTTTGTGTGGCATGCTCTACCAGGTTCATTCCTAGATAATGCACTCAAAGGGCACTAAGCATAGAGTGTGAAAACTGAGTTTCCTTGAGAGCTGCTTGGAAGCCTGATGGTGTGTGAAGTTAGTGAGCCAAATGGAGTTGTTCTCCCATAAGAACCACTCAGCTGATCCTTCTTCAATATGCCCTTCACCAACATGCAGTGTTTCCTTGATTGAATTAGCTCTCACACCAATATTTGCGTCTAGAGCCTTTGCATTGAGGGCTATCTGAAAACGGCTGTGGCGCTAAAGTTGCCTGTGAATGTGGAGTTGGTGGCATGTGAAACCCGCATGTGGAGCATTCGTTTGTGTGGGATGCTCACCAAGCTTCATTTCAGCCCTAGGTACTCAAAGGGCACTAAGCATAGAGTGTGAAAACTGAGTTTCCTTGAGAGCTGCTTGGAAGCCTGATGGTGTGTGAAGTTAGTGAGCCAAATGGAGTTGTTCTCCCACAAGAACCACTCGGCTGATCCTTCTTCAATATGCCCTTCACCAACATGCAGTGTTTCCTTGATGGAATTAGCTCTCACAGCAATATTTGCGTCTAGAGCCATTGCATTGAGGACTATCTGAAAACGGCTGTGGCGCTGAAGTTGTCTGTGAATGTGGAGTTGGTGGCATGTGAAACCCGCATGTGGAGCATTCGTTTGTGTGGGATGCTCTACCAGGTTCATTCCTAGATAATGCACTCAAAGGGCACTAAGCATAGAGTGTGAAAACTGAGTTTCCTTGAGAGCTGCTTGGAAGCCTGATGGTGTGTGAAGTTAGTGAGCCAAATGGAGTTGTTCTCCCACAAGAACCACTCAGTTGATATTTCTTCAATATGCCCTTCACCAACATGCAGTGTTTCCTTGATTGAATTAGCTCTCACACCAATATTTGCGTCTAGAGCCTTTGCATTGAGGGCTATCTGAAAACGGCTGTGGCGCTAAAGTTGACTGTCAATGTGGAGTTGGTGGCATGTGAAACCCGCATGTGGAGCATTCGTTTGTGTGGGATGCTCACCAAGCTTCATTTCAGCCCTAGGTACTCAAAGGGCACTAAGCATAGAGTGTGAAAACTGAGTTTCCTTGAGAGCTGCTTGGAAGCCTGATGGTGTGTGAAGTTAGTGAGCCAAATGGAGTTGTTCTCCCACAAGAACCACTCGGCTGATCCTTCTTCAATATGCCCTTCACCAACATGCAGTGTTTCCTTGATTGAATTAGCTCTCACACCAATATTTGCGTCTAGAGCCTTTGCATTGAGGACTATCTGAAAACGGCTGTGGCGCTGAAGTTGCCTGTGAATGTGGAGTTGGTGGCATGTGAAACCCGCATGTGGAGCATTCGTTTGTGTGGGATGTTCTACCAGGTTCATTCCTAGATAATGCACTCAAAGGGCACTAAGCATAGAGTGTGAAAACTGAGTTTCCTTGAGAGCTGCTTGGAAGCCTGATGGTGTGTGAAGTTAGTGAGCCAAATGGAGTTGTTCTCCCACAAGAACCACTCGGCTGATCCTTCTTCAATATGCCATTCACCAACATGCAATGTTTCCTTGATTGAATTAGCTCTCACACCAATATTTGCGTCTAGAGCCTTCGCATTGAGGGCTATCTGAAAACGGCTGTGGCGCTGAAGTTGCCTGTGAATGTGGAGTTGGTGGCATGTGAAACAGGCATGTGGAGCATTCGTTTGTGTGGGATGTTCTACCAGGTAAATTCCTAGATAATGCACTCAAAGGGCACTAAGCATAGAGTGTGAAAACTGAGTTTCCTTGAGAGCTGCTTGGAAGCCTGATGGTGTGTGAAGTTAGTGAGCCAAATGGAGTTGTTCTCCCACAAGAACCACTCGGCTGATCCTTCTTCAATATGCCCTTCACCAACATGCAGTGTTTCCTTGATTGAATTAGCTCTCACACCAATATTTGCGTCTAGAGCCTTCGCATTGAGGGCTATCTGAAAACGGCTGTGGCGCTGAAGTTGCCTGTCAATGTGGAGTTGGTGGCATGTGAAACCCGCATGTGGAGCATTCGTTTGTGTGGGATGCTCACCAAACTTCATGTCACTCCTAGGCACTCAAAGGGCACTAAGCATAGAGTGTGAAAACTGAGTTTCCTTGAGAGCTGCTTGGAAGCCTGATGGTGTGTGAAGTTAGTGAGCCAAATGGAGTTGTTCTCCCACAAGAACCACTCGGCTGATCCTTCTTCAATATGCCCTTCACCAACATGCAGTGTTTCCTTGATTGAATTAGCTCTCACACCAATATTTGCGTCTAGAGCCTTTGCATTGAGGGCTATCTGAAAACAGCTGTGGCGCTGAAGTTGCCTGTGAATGTGGAGTTGGTGGCATGTGAAACCCGCATGTGGAGCATTCGTTTGTGTGGGATGCTCTACCAGGTTCATTCCTAGATAATGCACTCAAAGGGCACTAAGCATAGAGTGTGAAAACTGAGTTTCCTTGAGAACTGCTTGGAAGCCTGATGGTGTGTGAAGTTAGTGAGCCAAATGGAGTTGTTCTCCCACAAGAACCACTCAGCTGATCCTTCTTCAATATGCCCTTCACCAACATGCAGTGTTTCCTTGATTGAATTAGCTCTCACACCAATATTTGCGTCTAGAGCCTTTGCATTGAGGGCTATCTGAAAACGGCTGTGGTGCTGAAGTTGCCTGTGAATGTGGAGTTGGTGGCATGTGAAACCCGCATGTGGAGCATTCGTTTGTGTGGGATGCTCACCAAGCTTCATTTCAGCCCTAGGTACTCAAAGGGCACTAAGCATAGAGTGTGAAAACTGAGTTTCCTTGAGAGCTGCTTGGAAGCCTGATGGTGTGTGAAGTTAGTGAGCCAAATGGAGTTGTTCTCACACAAGAACCACTCGGCTGATCCTTCTTCAATATGCCCTTCACCAACATGCAGTGTTTCCTTGATTGAATTAGCTCTCACACCAATATTTGCGTCTAGAGCCTTTGCATTGAGGACTATCTGAAAACGGCTGTGGCGCTGAAGTTGCCTGTGAATGTGGAGTTGGTGGCATGTGAAACCCGCATGTGGAGCATTCGTTTGTGTGGGATGTTCTACCAGGTTCATTCCTAGATAATGCACTCAAAGGGCACTAAGCATAGAGTGTGAAAACTGAGTTTCCCTGAGAGCTGCTTGGAAGCCTGATGGTGTGTGAAGTTAGTGAGCCAAATGGAGTTGTTCTCCCACAAGAACCACTTGGCTGATCCTTCTTCAATATGCCCTTCACCAACATGCAATGTTTCCTTGATTGAATTAGCTCTCACACCAATATTTGCGTCTAGAGCCTTTGCATTGAGGGCTATCTGAAAATGGCTGTGGCGCTGAAGCTGCCTGTGAATGTGGAGTTGGTGGCATGTGAAACCCGCATGTGGAGCATTCGTTTGTGTGGGATGCTCACCAAGCTTCATTTCAGTCCTAGGCACTCAAAGGGCACTAAGCATGGAGTGTGAAAACTGAGTTTCCTTGAGAGCTGCTTGGAAGCCTGATGGTGTGTGAAGTTAGTGAGCCAAATGGAGTTGTTCTCCCACAAGAACCACTCGGCTGATCCTTCTTCAATATGCCCTTCACCAACATGCAGTGTTTCCTTGATTGAATTAACTCTCACACCAATATTTGCGTCTAGAGCCTTTGCATTGAGGGCTATCTGAAAACGGCTGTGGCTCTGAAGTTGCCTGTGAATGTGGAGTTGGTGGCATGTGAAACCCGCATGTGGAGCAATCGTTTGTGTGGGATGTTCTACCAGGTTCATTCCTAGATAATGCACTCAAAGGGCACTAAGCATAGAGTGTGAAAACTGAGTTTCCTTGAGAGCTGCTTGGAAGCCTGATGGTGTGTGAAGTTAGTGAGCCAAATGGAGTTGTTCTCACACAAGAACCACTCGGCTGATCCTTCTTCAATATGCCCTTCACCAACATGCAGTGTTTCCTTGATTGAATTAGCTCTCACACCAATATTTGCGTCTAGAGCCTTTGCATTGAGGGCTATCTGAAAACGGCTGTGGCGCTGAAGTTGCCTGTGAATGTGGAGTTGGTGGCATGTGAAACCCGCATGTGGAGCATTCGTTTGTGTGGGATGCTCACCAAGCTTCATTTCAGTCCTAGGTACTCAAAGGGCACTAAGCATAGAGTGTGAAAACTGAGTTTCCTTGAGAGCTGCTTGGAAGCCTGGTGGTGTGTGAAGTTAGTGAGCCAAATGGAGTTGCTCTCCCACAAGAACCACTCAGCTGATCCTTCTTCAATATGCCCTTCACCAACATGCAGTGTTTCCTTGATTGAATTAGCTCTCACACCAATATTTGCGTCTAGAGCCTTTGCATTGATGGCTATCTGAAAACAGCTGTGGCGCTGAAGTTGCCTGTGAATGTGGAGTTGGTGGCATGTGAAACCCGCATGTGGAGCATTCGTTTGTGTGGGATGTTCTACCAGGTTCATTCCTAGATAATGCACTCAAAGGGCACTAAGCATAGAGTGTGAAAACTGAGTTTCCTTGAGAGCTGCTTGGAAGCCTGATGGTGTGTGAAGTTAGTGAGCCAAATGGAGTTGTTCTCCCACAAGAACCACTCGGCTGATCCTTCTTCAATATGCCCTTCACCAACATGCAGTGTTTCCTTGATTGAATTAGCTCTCACACCAATATTTGCGTCTAGAGCCTTTGCATTGAGGGCTATCTGAAAACGGCTGTGGCGCTGAAGTTGCCTGTGAATGTGGAGTTGGTGGCATGTGAAACCCGCATGTGGAGCATTCGTTTGTGTGGGATGCTCACCAAGCTTCATTTCAGCCCTAGGTACTCAAAGGGCACTAAGCATAGAGTGTGAAAACTGAGTTTCCTTGAGAGCTGCTTGGAAGCCTGGTGGTGTGTGAAGTTAGTGAGCCAAATGGAGTTGCTCTCCCACAAGAACCACTCAGCTGATCCTTCTTCAATATGCCCTTCACCAACATGCAGTGTTTCCTTGATTGAATTAGCTCTCACACCAATATTTGCGTCTAGAGCCTTTGCATTGATGGCTATCTGAAAACAGCTGTGGCGCTGAAGTTGCCTGTGAATGTGGAGTTGGTGGCATGTGAAACCCGCATGTGGAGCATTCGTTTGTGTGGGATGTTCTACCAGGTTCATTCCTAGATAATGCACTCAAAGGGCACTAAACATAGAGTGTGAAAACTGAGTTTCCTTGAGAGCTGCTTGGAAGCCTGATGGTGTGTGAAGTTAGTGAGCCAAATGGAGTTGTTCTCCCACAAGAACCACTCGGCTGATCCTTCTTCAATATGCCCTTCACCAACATGCAGTGTTTCCTTGATTGAATTAGCTCTCACACCAATATTTGCGTCTAGAGCCTTTGCATTGAGGGCTATCTGAAAACGGCTGTGGCGCTGAAGTTGCCTGTGAATGTGGAGTTGGTGGCATGTGAAACCCGCATGTGGAGCATTCGTTTGTGTGGGATGTTCTACCAGGTTCATTCCTAGATAATGCACTCAAAGGGCACTAAGCATAGAGTGTGAAAACTGAGTTTCCTTGAGAGCTGCTTGGAAGCCTGATGGTGTGTGAAGTTAGTGAGCCAAATGGAGTTGTTCTCCCACAAGAACCACTCAGCTGATCCTTCTTCAATATGCCCTTCACCAACATGCAGTGTTTCCTTGATTGAATTAGCTCTCACACCAATATTTGCGTCTAGAGCCTTTGCATTGAGGGCTATCTGAAAACGGCTGTGGCGCTGAAGTTGCCTGTGAATGTGGAGTTGGTGGCATGTGAAACCCGCATGTGGAGCATTCGTTTGTGTGGGATGCTCACCAAGCTTCATTTCAGCCCTAGGTACTCAAAGGGCACTAAGCATAGAGTGTGAAAACCGAGTTTCCTTGAGAGCTGCTTGGAAGCCTGATGGTGTGTGAAGTTAGTGAGCCAAATGGAGTTGTTCTCACACAAGAACCACTCGGCTGATCCTTCTTCAATATGCCCTTCACCAACATGCAATGTTTCCTTGATTGAATTAGCTCTCACACCAATATTTGCGTCTAGAGCCTTTGCATTGAGGACTATCTGAAAACGGCTGTGGCGCTGAAGTTGCCTGTGAATGTGGAGTTGGTGGCATGTGAAACCCGCATGTGGAGCATTCGTTTGTGTGGGATGTTCTACCAGGTTCATTCCTAGATAATGCACTCAAAGGGCACTAAGCATAGAGTGTGAAAACTGAGTTTCCCTGAGAGCTGCTTGGAAGCCTGATGGTGTGTGAAGTTAGTGAGCCAAATGGAGTTGTTCTCCCACAAGAACCACTTGGCTGATCCTTCTTCAATATGCCCTTCACCAACATGCAATGTTTCCTTGATTGAATTAGCTCTCACACCAATATTTGCGTCTAGAGCCTTTGCATTGAGGGCTATCTGAAAATGGCTGTGGCGCTGAAGCTGCCTGTGAATGTGGAGTTGGTGGCATGTGAAACCCGCATGTGGAGCATTCGTTTGTGTGGGATGCTCACCAAGCTTCATTTCAGTCCTAGGCACTCAAAGGGCACTAAGCATGGAGTGTGAAAACTGAGTTTCCTTGAGAGCTGCTTGGAAGCCTGATGGTGTGTGAAGTTAGTGAGCCAAATGGAGTTGTTCTCCCACAAGAACCACTCGGCTGATCCTTCTTCAATATGCCCTTCACCAACATGCAGTGTTTCCTTGATTGAATTAACTCTCACACCAATATTTGCGTCTAGAGCCTTTGCATTGAGGGCTATCTGAAAACGGCTGTGGCTCTGAAGTTGCCTGTGAATGTGGAGTTGGTGGCATGTGAAACCCGCATGTGGAGCAATCGTTTGTGTGGGATGTTCTACCAGGTTCATTCCTAGATAATGCACTCAAAGGGCACTAAGCATAGAGTGTGAAAACTGAGTTTCCTTGAGAGCTGCTTGGAAGCCTGATGGTGTGTGAAGTTAGTGAGCCAAATGGAGTTGTTCTCACACAAGAACCACTCGGCTGATCCTTCTTCAATATGCCCTTCACCAACATGCAGTGTTTCCTTGATTGAATTAGCTCTCACACCAATATTTGCGTCTAGAGCCTTTGCATTGAGGGCTATCTGAAAACGGCTGTGGCGCTGAAGTTGCCTGTGAATGTGGAGTTGGTGGCATGTGAAACCCGCATGTGGAGCATTCGTTTGTGTGGGATGCTCACCAAGCTTCATTTCAGTCCTAGGTACTCAAAGGGCACTAAGCATAGAGTGTGAAAACTGAGTTTCCTTGAGAGCTGCTTGGAAGCCTGGTGGTGTGTGAAGTTAGTGAGCCAAATGGAGTTGCTCTCCCACAAGAACCACTCAGCTGATCCTTCTTCAATATGCCCTTCACCAACATGCAGTGTTTCCTTGATTGAATTAGCTCTCACACCAATATTTGCGTCTAGAGCCTTTGCATTGATGGCTATCTGAAAACAGCTGTGGCGCTGAAGTTGCCTGTGAATGTGGAGTTGGTGGCATGTGAAACCCGCATGTGGAGCATTCGTTTGTGTGGGATGTTCTACCAGGTTCATTCCTAGATAATGCACTCAAAGGGCACTAAGCATAGAGTGTGAAAACTGAGTTTCCTTGAGAGCTGCTTGGAAGCCTGATGGTGTGTGAAGTTAGTGAGCCAAATGGAGTTGTTCTCCCACAAGAACCACTCGGCTGATCCTTCTTCAATATGCCCTTCACCAACATGCAGTGTTTCCTTGATTGAATTAGCTCTCACACCAATATTTGCGTCTAGAGCCTTTGCATTGAGGGCTATCTGAAAACGGCTGTGGCGCTGAAGTTGCCTGTGAATGTGGAGTTGGTGGCATGTGAAACCCGCATGTGGAGCATTCGTTTGTGTGGGATGCTCACCAAGCTTCATTTCAGCCCTAGGTACTCAAAGGGCACTAAGCATAGAGTGTGAAAACTGAGTTTCCTTGAGAGCTGCTTGGAAGCCTGGTGGTGTGTGAAGTTAGTGAGCCAAATGGAGTTGCTCTCCCACAAGAACCACTCAGCTGATCCTTCTTCAATATGCCCTTCACCAACATGCAGTGTTTCCTTGATTGAATTAGCTCTCACACCAATATTTGCGTCTAGAGCCTTTGCATTGATGGCTATCTGAAAACAGCTGTGGCGCTGAAGTTGCCTGTGAATGTGGAGTTGGTGGCATGTGAAACCCGCATGTGGAGCATTCGTTTGTGTGGGATGTTCTACCAGGTTCATTCCTAGATAATGCACTCAAAGGGCACTAAACATAGAGTGTGAAAACTGAGTTTCCTTGAGAGCTGCTTGGAAGCCTGATGGTGTGTGAAGTTAGTGAGCCAAATGGAGTTGTTCTCCCACAAGAACCACTCGGCTGATCCTTCTTCAATATGCCCTTCACCAACATGCAGTGTTTCCTTGATTGAATTAGCTCTCACACCAATATTTGCGTCTAGAGCCTTTGCATTGAGGGCTATCTGAAAACGGCTGTGGCGCTGAAGTTGCCTGTGAATGTGGAGTTGGTGGCATGTGAAACCCGCATGTGGAGCATTCGTTTGTGTGGGATGTTCTACCAGGTTCATTCCTAGATAATGCACTCAAAGGGCACTAAGCATAGAGTGTGAAAACTGAGTTTCCTTGAGAGCTGCTTGGAAGCCTGATGGTGTGTGAAGTTAGTGAGCCAAATGGAGTTGTTCTCCCACAAGAACCACTCAGCTGATCCTTCTTCAATATGCCCTTCACCAACATGCAGTGTTTCCTTGATTGAATTAGCTCTCACACCAATATTTGCGTCTAGAGCCTTTGCATTGAGGGCTATCTGAAAACGGCTGTGGCGCTGAAGTTGCCTGTGAATGTGGAGTTGGTGGCATGTGAAACCCGCATGTGGAGCATTCGTTTGTGTGGGATGCTCACCAAGCTTCATTTCAGCCCTAGGTACTCAAAGGGCACTAAGCATAGAGTGTGAAAACCGAGTTTCCTTGAGAGCTGCTTGGAAGCCTGATGGTGTGTGAAGTTAGTGAGCCAAATGGAGTTGTTCTCACACAAGAACCACTCGGCTGATCCTTCTTCAATATGCCCTTCACCAACATGCAATGTTTCCTTGATTGAATTAGCTCTCACACCAATATTTGCGTCTAGAGCCTTTGCATTGAGGACTATCTGAAAACGGCTGTGGCGCTGAAGTTGCCTGTGAATGTGGAGTTGGTGGCATGTGAAACCCGCATGTGGAGCATTCGTTTGTGTGGGATGTTCTACCAGGTTCATTCCTAGATAATGCACTCAAAGGGCACTAAGCATAGAGTGTGAAAACTGAGTTTCCTTGAGAGCTGCTTGGAAGCCTGATGGTGTGTGAAGTTAGTGAGCCAAATGGAGTTGTTCTCCCATAAGAACCACTCAGCTGATCCTTCTTCAATATGCCCTTCACCAACATGCAGTGTTTCCTTGATTGAATTAGCTCTCACACCAATATTTGCGTCTAGAGCCTTTGCATTGAGGGCTATCTGAAAACGGCTGTGGCGCTAAAGTTGCCTGTGAATGTGGAGTTGGTGGCATGTGAAACCCGCATGTGGAGCATTCGTTTGTGTGGGATGCTCACCAAGCTTCATTTCAGCCCTAGGTACTCAAAGGGCACTAAGCATAGAGTGTGAAAACTGAGTTTCCTTGAGAGCTGCTTGGAAGCCTGATGGTGTGTGAAGTTAGTGAGCCAAATGGAGTTGTTCTCCCACAAGAACCACTCGGCTGATCCTTCTTCAATATGCCCTTCACCAACATGCAGTGTTTCCTTGATGGAATTAGCTCTCACAGCAATATTTGCGTCTAGAGCCTTTGCATTGAGGACTATCTGAAAACGGCTGTGGCGCTGAAGTTGCCTGTGAATGTGGAGTTGGTGGCATGTGAAACCCGCATGTGGAGCATTCGTTTGTGTGGGATGCTCTACCAGGTTCATTCCTAGATAATGCACTCAAAGGGCACTAAGCATAGAGTGTGAAAACTGAGTTTCCTTGAGAGCTGCTTGGAAGCCTGATGGTGTGTGAAGTTAGTGAGCCAAATGGAGTTGTTCTCCCACAAGAACCACTCAGCTGATCCTTCTTCAATATGCCCTTTACCAACATGCAGTGTTTCCTTGATTGAATTAGCTCTCACACCAATATTTGTGTCTAGAGCCTTTGCATTGAGGGCTATCTGAAAACGGCTGTGGCGCTGAAGTTGCCTGTGAATGTGGAGTTGGTGGCATGTGAAACCCGCATGTGGAGCATTCGTTTGTGTGGGATGCTCACCAAGCTTCATTTCAGCCCTAGGTACTCAAAGGGCACTAAGCATAGAGTGTGAAAACTGAGTTTCCTTGAGAGCTGCTTGGAAGCCTGATGGTGTGTGAAGTTAGTGAGCCAAATGGAGTTGTTCTCCCACAAGAACCACTCGGCTGATCCTTCTTCAATATGCCCTTCACCAACATGCAGTGTTTCCTTGATTGAATTAGCTCTCACACCAATATTTGCGTCTAGAGCCTTTGCATTGAGGACTAGCTGAAAACGGCTGTGGCGCTGAAGTTGCCTGTGAATGTGGAGTTGGTGGCATGTGAAACCCGCATGTGGAGCATTCGTTTGTGTGGGATGTTCTACCAGGTTCATTCCTAGATAATGCACTCAAAGGGCACTAAGCATAGAGTGTGAAAACTGAGTTTCCTTGAGAGCTGCTTGGAAGCCTGATGGTGTGTGAAGTTAGTGAGCCAAATGGAGTTGTTCTCCCACAAGAACCACTCGGCTGATCCTTCTTCAATATGCCCTTCAGCAACATGCAGTGTTTCCTTGATTGAATTAGCTCTCACACCAATATTTGCGTCTAGAGCCTTCGCATTGAGGGCTATCTGAAAACGGCTGTGGCGCTGAAGTTGCCTGTCAATGTGGAGTTGGTGGCATGTGAAACCCGCATGTGGAACATTCGTTTGTGTGGGATGCTCACCAAACTTCATGTCACTCCTAGGCACTCAAAGGGCACTAAGCATAGAGTGTGAAAACTGAGTTTCCTTGAGAGTTGCTTGGAAGCCTGATGGTGTGTGAAGTTAGTGAGCCAAATGGAGTTGTTCTCCCACAAGAACCACTCGGCTGATCCTTCTTCAATATGCCCTTCAGCAACATGCAGTGTTTCCTTGATTGAATTAGCTCTCACACCAATATTTGCGTCTAGAGCCTTTGCATTGAGGGCTATCTGAAAACGGCTGTGGTGCTGAAGTTGCCTGTGAATGTGGAGTTGGTGGCATGTGAAACCCGCATGTGGAGCATTCGTTTGTGTGGGATGCTCACCAAGCTTCATTTCAGCCCTAGGTACTCAAAGGGCACTAAGCATAGAGTGTGAAAACTGAGTTTCCTTGAGAGCTGCTTGGAAGCCTGATGGTGTGTGAAGTTAGTGAGCCAAATGGAGTTGTTCTCACACAAGAACCACTCGGCTGATCCTTCTTCAATATGCCCTTCACCAACATGCAGTGTTTCCTTCATTGAATTAGCTCTCACACCAATATTTGCGTCTAGAGCCTTTGCATTGAGGACTATCTGAAAACGGCTGTGGCGCTGAAGTTGCCTGTGAATGTGGAGTTGGTGGCATGTGAAACCCGCATGTGGAGCATTCGTTTGTGTGGGATGTTCTACCAGGTTCATTCCTAGATAATGCACTCAAAGGGCACTAAGCATAGAGTGTGAAAACTGAGTTTCCCTGAGAGCTGCTTGGAAGCCTGATGGTGTGTGAAGTTAGTGAGCCAAATGGAGTTGTTCTCCCACAAGAACCACTTGGCTGATCCTTCTTCAATATGCCCTTCACCAACATGCAATGTTTCCTTGATTGAATTAGCTCTCACACCAATATTTGCGTCTAGAGCCTTTGCATTGAGGGCTATCTGAAAATGGCTGTGGCGCTGAAGCTGCCTGTGAATGTGGAGTTGTGGCATGTGAAACCCGCATGTGGAGCATTCGTTTGTGTGGAATGCTCTACCAGGTTCATTCCTAGATAATGCACTCAAAGGGCACTAAGCATAGAGTGTGAAAACTGAGTTTCCTTGAGAGCTGCTTGGAAGCCTGATGGTGTGTGAAGTTAGTGAGCCAAATGGAGTTGTTCTCCCACAAGAACCACTCGGCTGATCCTTCTTCAATATGCCCTTCACCAACATGCAGTGTTTCCTTGATTGAATTAGCTCTCACACCAATATTTGCGTCTAGAGCCTTTGCATTGAGGGCTATCTGAAAACGGCTGTGGCGCTGAAGTTGCCTGTGAATGTGGAGTTGGTGGCATGTGAAACCCGCATGTGGAGCATTCGTTTGTGTGGGATGCTCACCAAGCTTCATTTCAGCCCTAGGTACTCAAAGGGCACTAAGCATAGAATGTGAAAACTGAGTTTCCTTGAGAGCTGCTTGGAAGCCTGGTGGTGTGTGAAGTTAGTGAGCCAAATGGAGTTGCTCTCCCACAAGAACCACTCAGCTGATCCTTCTTCAATATGCCCTTCACCAACATGCAGTGTTTCCTTGATTGAATTAGCTCTCACACCAATATTTGCGTCTAGAGCCTTTGCATTGAGGGCTATCTGAAAACAGCTGTGGCGCTGAAGTTGCCTGTGAATGTGGAGTTGGTGGCATGTGAAACCCGCATGTGGAGCATTCGTTTGTGTGGGATGTTCTACTAGGTTCATTCCTAGATAATGCACTCAAAGGGCACTAATCATAGAGTGTGAAAACTGAGTTTCCTTGAGAGCTGCTTGGAAGCCTGATGGTGTGTGAAGTTAGTGAGCCAAATGGAGTTGTTCTCCCACAAGAACCACTCGGCTGATCCTTCTTCAATATGCCCTTCACCAACATGCAGTGTTTCCTTGATTGAATTAGCTCTCACACCAATATTTGCGTCTAGAGCCTTTGCATTGAGGGCTATCTGAAAACAGCTGTGGCGCTGAAGTTTCCTGTGAATGTGGAGTTGGTGGCATGTGAAACCCGCATGTGGAGCATTCGTTTGTGTGGGATGTTCTACCAGGTAAATTCCTAGATAATGCACTCAAAGGGCACTAAGCATAGAGTGTGAAAACTGAGTTTCCTTGAGAGCTGCTTGGAAGCCTGATGGTGTGTGAAGTTAGTGAGCCAAATGGAGTTGTTCTCCCACAAAAAACCACTCGGCTGATCCTTCTTCAATATGCCCTTCACCAACATGCAGTGTTTCCTTGATTGAATTAGTTCTCACACCAATATTTGCGTCTAGAGCCTTCGCATTGAGGGCTATCTGAAAACGGCTGTGGCGCTGAATTTGCCTGTGAATGTGGAGTTGGTGGCATGTGAAACCCGCATGTGGAGCATTCGTTTGTGTGGGATGCTCACCAAACTTCATGTCACTCCTAGGCACTCAAAGGGCACTAAGCATAGAGTGTGAAAACTGAGTTTCCTTGAGAGCTGCTTGGAAGCCTGATGGTGTGTGAAGTTAGTGAGCCAAATGGAGTTGTTCTCCCACAAGAACCACTTGGCTGATCCTTCTTCAATATGCCCTTCACCAACATGCAATGTTTCCTTGATTGAATTAGCTCTCACACCAATATTTGCGTCTAGAGCCTTTGCATTGAGGGCTATCTGAAAATGGCTGTGGCGCTGAAGCTGCCTGTGAATGTGGAGTTGGTGGCATGTGAAACCCGCATGTGGAGCATTCGTTTGTGTGGGATGCTCACCAAGCTTCATTTCAGTCCTAGGCACTCAAAGGGCACTAAGCATGGAGTGTGAAAACTGAGTTTCCTTGAGAGCTGCTTGGAAGCCTGATGGTGTTTGAAGTTAGTGAGCCAAATGGAGTTGTTCTCCCACAAGAACCACTCGGCTGATCCTTCTTCAATATGCCCTTCACCAACATGCAGTGTTTCCTTGATTGAATTAGCTCTCACACCAATATTTGCGTCTAGAGCCTTTGCATTGAGGACTAGCTGAAAACGGCTGTGGCGCTGAAGTTGCCTGTGAATGTGGAGTTGGTGGCATGTGAAACCCGCATGTGGAGCATTCGTTTGTGTGGAATGTTCTACCAGGTTCATTCCTAGATAAGGCACTCAAAGGGCACTAAGCATAGAGTGTGAAAACTGAGTTTCCTTGAGAGCTGCTTGGAAGCCTGATGGTGTGTGAAGTTAGTGAGCCAAATGGAGTTGTTCTACCACAAGAACCACTCGGCTGATCCTTCTTCAATATGCCCTTCACCAACATGCAGTGTTTCCTTGATTGAATTAGCTCTCACACCAATATTTGCGTCTAGAGCCTTTGCATTGAGGGCTATCTGAAAATGGCTGTGGCGCTGAAGTTGCCTGTGAATGTGGAGTTGGTGGCATGTGAAACCCGCATGTGGAGCATTCGTTTGTGTGGGATGCTCACCAAGCTTCATTTCAGTCCTAGGCACTCAAAGGGCACTAAGCATAGAGTGTGAAAACTGAGTTTCCTTGAGAGCTGCTTGGAAGCCTGATGGTGTGTGAAGTTAGTGAGCCAAATGGAGTTGTTCTCCCACAAGAACCACTCGGCTGATCCTTCTTCAATATGCCATTCACCAACATGCAGTGTTTCCTTGATTGAATTAGCTCTCACACCAATATTTGCGTCTAGAGCCTTTGCATTGAGGGCTATCTGAAAATGGCTGTGGCGCTGAAGCTGCCTGTGAATGTGGAGTTGGTGGCATATGAAACCCGCATGTGGAGCATTCGTTTGTGTGGGATGCTCACCAAGCTTCATTTCAGTCCTAGGCACTCAAAGGGCACTAAGCATGGAGTGTGAAAACTGAGTTTCCTTGAGAGCTGCTTGGAAGCCTGATGGTGTGTGAAGTTAGTGAGCCAAATGGAGTTGTTCTCCCACAAGAACCACTCGGCTGATCCTTCTTCAATATGCTCTTCACCAACATGCAGTGTTTCCTTGATTGAATTAGCTCTCACACCAATATTTGCGTCTAGAGCCTTTGCATTGAGGGCTATCTGAAAACGGCTGTGGCGCTGAAGTTGCCTGTGAATGTGGAGTTGGTGGCATGTGATACCCGCATGTGGAGCATTCGTTTGTGTGGGATGCTCTACCAGGTTCATTCCTAGATAAGGCACTCAAAGGGCACTAAGCATAGAGTGTGAAAACTGAGTTTCCTTGAGAGCTGCTTAGAAGCCTGATGGTGTGTGAAGTTAGTGAGCCAAATGGAGTTGCTCTCCACAAGAACCACTCAGCTGATCCTTCTTCAATATGCCCTTCACCAACATGCAGTGTTTCCTTGATTGAATTAGCTCTCACACCAATATTTGCGTCTAGAGCCTTTGCATTGAGGGCTATCTGAAAACGGCTGTGGCGCTAAAGTTGCCTGTGAATGTGGAGTTGGTGGCATGTGAAACCCGCATGTGGAGCATTCGTTTGTGTGGGATGCTCACCAAGCTTCATTTCAGCCCTAGGTACTCAAAGGGCACTAAGCATAGAGTGTGAAAACTGAGTTTCCTTGAGAGCTGCTTGGAAGCCTGATGGTGTGTGAAGTTAGTGAGCCAAATGGAGTTGTTCTGCCACAAGAACCACTCGGCTGATCCTTCTTCAATATGCCCTTCACCAACATGCAGTGTTTCCTTGATGGAATTAGCTCTCACAGCAATATTTGCGTCTAGAGCCTTTGCATTGAGGACTATCTGAAAACGGCTGTGGCGCTGAAGTTGCCTGTGAATGTGGAGTTGGTGGCATGTGAAACCCGCATGTGAAGCATTCGTTTGTGTGGGATGCTCTACCAGGTTCATTCCTAGATAATGCACTCAAAGGGCACTAATCATAGAGTGTGAAAACTGAGTTTCCTTGAGAGCTGCTTGGAAGCCTGATGGTGTGTGAAGTTAGTGAGCCAAATGGAGTTGTTCTCCCACAAGAACCACTCAGCTGATCCTTCTTCAATATGCCCTTCACCAACATGCAGTGTTTCCTTGATTGAATTAGCTCTCACACCAATATTTGCGTCTAGAGCCTTTGCATTGAGGGCTATCTGAAAACGGCTGTGGCGCTGAAGTTGCCTGTGAATGTGGAGTTGGTGGCATGTGAAACCCGCATGTGGAGCATTCGTTTGTGTGGGATGCTCACCAAGCTTCATTTCAGCCCTAGGTACTCAAAGGGCACTAAGCATAGAGTGTGAAAACTGAGTTTCCTTGAGAGCTGCTTGGAAGCCTGATGGTGTGTGAAGTTAGTGAGCCAAATGGAGTTGTTCTCCCACAAGAACCACTCGGCTGATCCTTCTTCAATATGCCCTTCACCAACATGCAGTGTTTCCTTGGTTGAATTAGCTCTCACACCAATATTTGCGTCTAGAGCCTTTGCATTGAGGACTAGCTGAAAACGGCTGTGGCGCTGAAGTTGCCTGTGAATGTGGAGTTGGTGGCATGTGAAACCCGCATGTGGAGCATTCGTTTGTGTGGGATGCTCACCAAACTTCATGTCACTCCTAGGCACTCAAAGGGCACTAAGCATAGAGTGTGAAAACTGAGTTTCCTTGAGAGCTGCTTGGAAGCCTGATGGTGTGTGAAGTTAGTGAGCCAAATGGAGTTGTTCTCCCACAAGAACCACTTGGCTGATCCTTCTTCAATATGCTCTTCACCAACATGCAGTGTTTCCTTGATTGAATTAGCTCTCACACCAATATTTGCGTCTAGAGCCTTTGCATTGAGGGCTATCTGAAAACGGCTGTGGCGCTGAAGTTGCCTGTGAATGTGGAGTTGGTGGCATGTGATACCCGCATGTGGAGCATTCGTTTGTGTGGGATGCTCTACCAGGTTCATTCCTAGATAAGGCACTCAAAGGGCACTAAGCCTAGAGTGTGAAAACTGAGTTTCCTTGAGAGCTGCTTAGAAGCCTGATGGTGTGTGAAGTTAGTGAGCCAAATGGAGTTGCTCTCCACAAGAACCACTCAGCTGATCCTTCTTCAATATGCCCTTCACCAACATGCAGTGTTTCCTTGATTGAATTAGCTCTCACACCAATATTTGCGTCTAGAGCCTTTGCATTGAGGGCTATCTGAAAACGGCTGTGGCGCTAAAGTTGCCTGTGAATGTGGAGTTGGTGGCATGTGAAACCCGCATGTGGAGCATTCGTTTGTGTGGGATGCTCACCAAGCTTCATTTCAGCCCTAGGTACTCAAAGGGCACTAAGCATGGAGTGTGAAAACTGAGTTTCCTTGAGAGCTGCTTGGAAGCCTGATGGTGTGTGAAGTTAGTGAATCAAATGGAGTTGTTCTCCCACAAGAACCACTCGGCTGATCCTTCTTCAATATGCCCTTCACCAACATGCAGTGTTTCCTTGATTGAATTAACTCTCACACCAATATTTGCGTCTAGAGCCTTTGCATTGAGGGCTATTTGAAAATGGCTGTGGCTCTGAAGTTTCCTGTGAATGTGGAGTTCGTGGCATGTGAAACCCGCATGTGGAGCATTCGTTTGTGTGGGATGCTCTACCAGGTTCATTCCTAGATAATGCACTCAAAGGGCACTAAGCATAGAGTGTGAAAACTGAGTTTCCTTGAGAGCTGCTTGGAAGCCTGATGGTGTGTGAAGTTAGTGAGCCAAATGGAGTTGTTCTCCCACAAGAACCACTCGGCTGATCCTTCTTCAATATGCCCTTTACCAACATGCAGTGTTTCCTTGATTGAATTAGCTCTCACACCAATATTTGCGTCTAGAGCCTTTGCATTGAGGGCTATCTGAAAACGGCTGTGGCGCTGAAGTTGCCTGTGAATGTGGAGTTGGTGGCATGTGAAACCCGCATGTGGAGCATTCGTTTGTGTGGGATGCTCACCAAGCTTCATTTCAGCCCGAGGTACTCAAAGGGCACTAAGCATAGAGTGTGAAAACTGAGTTTCCTTGAGAGCTGCTTGGAAGCCTGGTGGTGTGTGAAGTTAGTGAGCCAAATGGAGTTGCTCTCCCACAAGAACCACTCAGCTGATCCTTCTTCAATATGCCCTTCACCAACATGCAGTGTTTCCTTGATTGAATTAGCTCTCACACCAATATTTGCGTCTAGAGCCTTCGCATTGAGGGCTATCTGAAAACGGCTGTGGCGCTGAAGCTGCCTGTGAATGTGGAGTTGGTGGCATGTGAAACCCGCATGTGGAGCATTCGTTTGTGTGGGATGCTCACCAAGCCTCATTTCAGTCCTAGGCACTCAAAGGGCACTAAGCATGGAGTGTGAAAACTGAGTTTCCTTGAGAGCTGCTTGGAAGCCTGATGGTGTGTGAAGTTAGTGAGCCAAATGGAGTTGTTCTCCCACAAGAACCACTCGGCTGATCCTTCTTCAATATGCCCTTCACCAACATGCAGTGTTTCCTTGATTGAATTAGCTCTCACACCAATATTTGCGTCTAGAGCCTTTGCATTGAGGGCTATCTGAAAACGGCTGTGGCGCTGAAGTTGCCTGTGAATGTGGAGTTGGTGGCATGTGATACCCGCATGTGGAGCATTCGTTTGTGTGGGATGCTGTAACAGGTTCATTCCTAGATAATGCACTCAAAGGGCACTAAGCATAGAGTGTGAAAACTGAGTTTCCTTGAGAGCTGCTTGGAAGCCTGATGGTGTGTGAAGTTAGTGAGCCAAATGGAGTTGTTCTCACACAAGATCCACTCGGCTGATCCTTCTTCAATATGCCCTTCACCAACATGCAGTGTTTCCTTGATTGAATTAGCTCTCACACCAATATTTGCGTCTAGATCCTTTGCATTGAGGACTATCTGAAAACGGCTGTGGCGCTGAAGTTGCCTGTGAATGTGGAGTTGGTGGCATGTGAAACCCGCATGTGGAGCATTCGTTTGTGGTGGATGTTCTACCAGGTTCATTCGTAGATAATGCACTCAAAGGGCACTAAGCATAGAGTGTGAAAACTGAGTTTCCTTGAGAGCTGCTTGGAAGCCTGATGGTGTGTGAAGTTACTGAGTCAAATGGAGTTGTTCTCCCACAAGAACCACTCGGCTGATCCTTCTTCAATATGCCCTTCACCAACATGCAGTGTTTCCTTGATTGAATTAGCTCTCACACCAATATTTGCGTCTAGAGCCTTTGCATTGAGGGCTATCTGAAAATGGCTGTGGCTCTGAAGCTGCCTGTGAATGTGGAGTTGGTGGCATGTGAAACCCGCATGTGGAGCATTCGTTTGTGTGGGATGCTCACCAAGCCTCATTTCAGTCCTAGGCACTCAAAGGGCACTAAGCATGGAGTGTGAAAACTGAGTTTCCTTGAGAGCTGCTTGGAAGCCTGATGGTGTGTGAAGTTAGTGAGCCAAATGGAGTTGTTCTCCCACAAGAACCACTCGGCTGATCCTTCTTCAATATGCTCTTCACCAACATGCAGTGTTTCCTTGATTGAATTAGCTCTCACACCAATATTTGCGTCTAGAGCCTTTGCCTTGAGGGCTATCTGAAAACGGCTGTGGCGCTGAAGTTGCCTGTGAATGTGGAGTTGGTGGCATGTGATACCCGCATGTGGAGCATTCGTTTGTGTTGGATGCTCTAACAGGTTCATTCCTAGATAAGGCACTCAAAGGGCACTAAGCATAGAGTGTGAAAACTGAGTTTCCTTGAGAGCTGCTTGGAAGCCTGATGGTGTGTGAAGTTAGTGAGCCAAATGGAGTTGCTCTCCCACAAGAACCACTCAGCTGATCCTTCTTCAAAATGCCCTTCACCAACATGCAGTGTTTCCTTGATTGAATTAGCTCTCACACCAATATTTGCGTCTAGAGCCTTTGCATTGAGGGCTATCTGAAAACAGCTGTTTCGCTGAAGTTGCCTGTGAATGTGGAGTTGGTGGCATGTGAAACCCGCATGTGGAGCATTCGTTTGTGTGGGATGCTCTACCAGGTTCATTCCTAGATAATGCACTCAAAGGGCACTAAGCATAGAGTGTGAAAACTGAGTTTCTTTGAGAGCTGCTTGGAAGCCTGATGGTGTTTAAAGTTAGTGAGCCAAATGGAGTTGTTCTCCCACAAGAACCACTCAGCTGATCCTTCTTCAATATGCCCTTCACCAACATGCAGTGTTTCCTTGATTGAATTAGCTCTCACACCAATATTTGCGTCTAGAGCCTTTGCATTGAGGGCTATCTGAAAACGGCTGTGGCGCTTAAGTTGCCTGTGAATGTGGAGTTGGTGGCATGTGAAACCCGCATGTGGAGCATTCGTTTGTGTGGGATGCTCACCAAGCTTCATTTCAGCCCTAGGTACTCAAAGGGCACTAAGCATAGAGTGTGAAAACTGAGTTTCCTTGAGAGCTGCTTGGAAGCCTGATGGTGTGTGAAGTTAGTGAGCCAAATGGAGTTGTTCTCCCACAAGAACCACTCGGCTGATCCTTCTTCAATATGCCCTTCACCAACATGCAGTGTTTCCTTGATTGAATTAGCTCTCACACCAATATTTGCGTCCAGAGCCTTTGCATTGAGGGCTATATGAAAACGGCTGTGGCGCTGAAGTTGCCTGTGAATGTGGAGTTGGTGGCATGTGAAACCCGCATGTGGAGCATTCGTTTGTGTGGGATGCTCTACCAGGTTCATTCCTAGATAATGCACTCAAAGGGCACTAAGCATAGAGTGTGAAAACTGAGTTTCCTTGAGAGCTGCTTGGAAGCCTGATGGTGTTTAAAGTTAGTGAGCCAAATGGAGTTGTTCTCCCACAAGAACCACTTGGCTGATCCTTCTTCAATATGCCCTTCACCAACATGCAGTGTTTCCTTGATTGAATTAGCTCTCACACCAATATTTGCGTCTAGAGCCTTTGCATTGAGGGCTATCTGAAAATGGCTGTGGCGCTGAAGCTGCCTGTGAATGTGGAGTTGGTGGCATGTGAAACCCGCATGTGGAGCATTCGTTTGTGTGGGATGCTCACCAAGCTTCATTTCAGTCCTAGGCACTCAAAGGGCACTAAGCATAGAGTGTGAAAACTGAGTTTCCTTGAGAGCTGCTTGGAAGCCTGATGGTGTGTGAAGTTAGAGAGCCAAATGGAGTTGTTCTCACACAAGATCCACTCGGCTGATCCTTCTTCAATATGCCCTTCACCAACATGCAGTGTTTCCTTGATTGAATTAGCTCTCACACCAATATTTGCGTCTAGAGCCTTTGCATTGAGGACTATCTGAAAACGGCTGTGGTGCTGAAGTTGCCTGTGAATGTGGAGTTGGTGGCATGTGAAACCCGCATGTGGAGCATTCGTTTGTGTGGGATGTTCTACCAGGTTCATTCCTAGATAATGCACTCAAAGGGCACTAAGCATAGAGTGTGAAAACTGAGTTTCCTTGAGAGCTGCTTGGAAGCCTGATGGTGTGTGAAGTTAGTGAGCCAAATGGAGTTGTTCTCCCACAAGAACCACTCGGCTGATCCTTCTTCAATATGCCCTTCACCAACATGCAGTGTTTCCTTGATTGAATTAGCTCTCACACCAATATTTGCGTCCAGAGCCTTTGCATTGAGGGCTATCTGAAAACGGCTGTGGCGCTGAAGTTGCCTGTGAATGTGGAGTTGGTGGCATGTGAAACCCGCATGTGGAGCATTCGTTTGTGTGGGATGCTCTACCAGGTTCATTCCTAGATAATGCACTCAAAGGGCACTAAGCATAGAGTGTGAAAACTGAGTTTCCTTGAGAGCTGCTTGGAAGCCTGATGGTGTTTAAAGTTAGTGAGCCAAATGGAGTTGTTCTCCCACAAGAACCACTCGGCTGATCCTTCTTCAATATGCCCTTCACCAACATGCATTGTTTCCTTGATTGAATTAGCTCTCACACCAATATTTGCGTCTAGAGCCTTTGCATTGAGGGCTATCTGAAAATGGCTGTGGCGCTGAAGTTGCCTGTGAATGTGGAGTTGGTGGCATGTGAAACCCGCATGTGGAGCATTCGTTTGTGTGGGATGCTCACCAAGCTTCATTTCAGTCCTAGGCACTCAAAGGGCACTAAGCATAGAGTGTGAAAACTGAGTTTCCTTGAGAGCTGCTTGGAAGCCTGATGGTGTGTGAAGTTAGTGAGCCAAATGGAGTTGTTCTCCCACAAGAACCACTCGGCTGATCCTTCTTCAATATGCCATTCACCAACATGCAGTGTTTCCTTGATTGAATTAGCTCTCACACCAATATTTGCGTCTAGAGCCTTTGCATTGAGGGCTATCTGAAAATGGCTGTGGCGCTGAAGCTGCCTGTGAATGTGGAGTTGGTGGCATGTGAAACCCGCATGTGGAGCATTCGTTTGTGTGGGATGCTCACCAAGCTTCTATTCAGTCCTAGGCACTCAAAGGGCACTAAGCATGGAGTGTGAAAACTGAGTTTCCTTGAGAGCTGCTTGGAAACCTGATGGTGTGTGAAGTTAGTGAGCCAAATGGAGTTGTTCTCCCACAAGAACCACTCGGCTGATCCTTCTTCAATATGCTCTTCACCAACATGCAGTGTTTCCTTGATTGAATTAGCTCTCACACCAATATTTGCGTCTAGAGCCTTTGCATTGAGGGCTATCTGAAAACGGCTGTGGCGCTGAAGTTGCCTGTGAATGTGGAGTTGGTGGCATGTGATACCCGCATGTGGAGCATTCGTTTGTGTGGGATGCTCTACCAGGTTCATTCCTAGATAAGGCACTCAAAGGGCACTAAGCATAGAGTGTGAAAACTGAGTTTCCTTGAGAGCTGCTTAGAAGCCTGATGGTGTGTGAAGTTAGTGAGCCAAATGGAGTTGCTCTCCACAAGAACCACTGAGCTGATCCTTCTTCAATATGCCCTTCACCAACATGCAGTGTTTCCTTGATTGAATTAGCTCTCACACCAATATTTGCGTCTAGAGCCTTTGCATTGAGGACTAGCTGAAAACGGCTGTGGCGCTGAAGTTGCCTGTGAATGTGGAGTTGGTGGCATGTGAAACCCGCATGTGGAGCATTCGTTTGTGTGGGATGTTTTACCAGGTTCATTCCTAGATAATGCACTCAAAGGGCACTAAGCATAGAGTGTGAAAACTGAGTTTCCTTGAGAGCTGCTTGGAAGCCTGATGGTGTGTGAAGTTAGTGAGCCAAATGGAGTTGTTCTCCCACAAGAACCACTCGGCTGATCCTTCTTCAATATGCCCTTCACCAACATGCAGTGTTTCCTTCATTGAATTAGCTCTCACACCAATATTTGCATTTAGAGCCTTCGCATTGAGGGCTATCTGAAAACGGCTGTGGCGCTGAAGTTGCCTGTCAATGTGGAGTTGGTGGCATGTGAAACCCGCATGTGGAGCATTCGTTTGTGTGGGATGCTCACCAAGCTTCATTTCAGTCCTAGGCACTCAAAGGGCACTAAGCATGGAGTGTGAAAACTGAGTTTCCTTGAGAGCTGCTTGGAAGCCTGATGGTGTGTGAAGTTAGTGAGCCAAATGGAGTTGTTCTCCCACAAGAACCACTCGGCTGATCCTTCTTCAATATGCCCTTCACCAACATGCAGTGTTTCCTTGATTGAATTAACTCTCACACCAATATTTGCGTCTAGAGCCTTTGCATTGAGGGCTATCTGAAAATGGCTGTGGCGCTGAAGTTTCCTGTGAATGTGGAGTTGGTGGCATGTGAAACCCGCATGTGGAGCATTCGTTTGTGTGCGATGCTCTACCACGTTCATTCCTAGATAATGCACTCAAAGGGCACTAAGCATAGAGTGTGAAAACTGAGTTTCCTTGAGAGCTGCTTGGAAGCCTGATGGTGTGTGAAGTTAGTGAGCCAAATGGAGTTGTTCTCCCACAAGAACCACTCGGCTGATCCTTCTTCAATATGCCCTTCACCAACATGCAGTGTTTCCTTGATTGAATTAGCTCTCACACCAATATTTGCGTCTAGAGCCTTTGCATTGAGGGCTATCTGAAAACGGCTGTGGCGCTGAAGTTGCCTGTGAATGTGGAGTTGGTGGCATGTGAAACCCGCATGTGGAGCATTCGTTTGTGTGGGATGCCCACCAAGCTTCATTTCAGCCCTAGGTACTCAAAGGGCACTAAGCATAGAGTGTGAAAACTGAGTTTCCTTGAGAGCTGCTTGGAAGCCTGGTGGTGTGTGAAGTTAGTGAGCCAAATGGAGTTGCTCTCCCACAAGAACCACTGAGCTGATCCTTCTTCAATATGCCCTTCACCAACATGCAGTGTTTCCTTGATTGAATTAGCTCTCACACCAATATTTGCGTCTAGAGCCTTTGCATTGAGGGCTATCTGAAAACAGCTGTGGCGCTGAAGTTGCCTGTGAATGTGGAGTTGGTGGCATGTGAAACCCGCATGTGGAGCATTCGTTTGTGTGGGATGTTCTACCAGGTTCATTCCTAGATAATGCACTCAAAGGGCACTAAGCATAGAGTGTGAAAACTGAGTTTCCTTGAGAGCTGCTTGGAAGCCTGATGGTGTGTGAAGTTAGTGAGCCAAATGGAGTTGTTCTCCCACAAGAACCACTCGGCTGATCCTTCTTCAATATGCCCTTCACCAACATGCAGTGTTTCCTTGATTGAATTAGCTCTCACACCAATATTTGCGTCTAGAGCCTTTGCATTGAGGGCTATCTGAAAACAGCTGTGGCGCTGAAGTTGCCTGTGAATGTGGAGTTGGTGGCATGTGAAACCCGCATGTGGAGCATTCGTTTGTGTGGGATGTTCTACCAGGTAAATTCCTAGATAATGCACTCAAAGGGCACTAAGCATAGAGTGTGAAAACTGAGTTTCCTTGAGAGCTGCTTGGAAGCCTGATGGTGTGTGAAGTTAGTGAGCCAAATGGAGTTGTTCTCCCACAAGAACCACTCGGCTGATCCTTCTTCAATATGCCCTTCACCAACATGCAGTGTTTCCTTGATTGAATTAGCTCTCACACCAATATTTGCGTCTAGAGCCTTCGCATTGAGGGCTATCTGAAAACGGCTGTGGCGCTGAAGTTGCCTGTCAATGTGGAGTTGGTGGCATGTGAAACCCGCATGTGGAGCATTCGTTTGTGTGGGATGCTCACCAAACTTCATGTCACTCCTAGGCACTCAAAGGGCACTAAGCATAGAGTGTGAAAACTGAGTTTCCTTGAGAGCTGCTTGGAAGCCTGATGGTGTGTGAAGTTAGTGAGCCAAATGGAGTTGTTCTCCCACAAGAACCACTCGGCTGATCCTTCTTCAATATGCCCTTCACCAACAAGCAGTGTTTCCTTGATTGAATTAGCTCTCACACCAATATTTGCGTCTAGAGCCTTTGCATTGAGGAGTAGCTGAAAACGGCTGTGGCACTGAAGTTGCCTGTGAATGTGGAGTTGGTGGCATGTGAAACCCGCATGTGGAGCATTCGTTTGTGTGGGATCTTCTACCAGGTTCATTCCTAGATAATGCACTCAAAGGGCACTAAGCATAGAGT
Source organism: Ochotona princeps (assembly GCF_030435755.1). Classification (NCBI taxonomy): domain Eukaryota; kingdom Metazoa; phylum Chordata; class Mammalia; order Lagomorpha; family Ochotonidae; genus Ochotona; species Ochotona princeps. The sequence goes on from NW_026698574.1 coordinate 30,528, forward strand.
GTGAAAACTGAGTTTCCTTGAGAGCTGCTTGGAAGCCTGATGGTGTGTGAAGTTAGTGAGCCAAATGGAGTTGTTCTCCCACAAGAACCACTCGGCTGATCCTTCTTCAATATGCCATTCACCAACATGCAGTGTTTCCTTGATTGAATTAGCTCTCACACCAATATTTGCGTCTAGAGCCTTTGCATTGAGGGCTATCTGAAAATGGCTGTGGCGCTGAAGCTGCCTGTGAATGTGGAGTTGGTGGCATGTGAAACCCGCATGTGGAGCATTCGTTTGTGTGGGATGCTCACCAAGCCTCATTTCAGTCCTAGGCACTCAAAGGGCACTAAGCATGGAGTGTGAAAACTGAGTTTCCTTGAGAGCTGCTTGGAAGCCTGATGGTGTGTGAAGTTAGTGAGCCAAATGGAGTTGTTCTCCCACAAGAACCACTCGGCTGATCCTTCTTCAATATGCTCTTCACCAACATGCAGTGTTTCCTTGATTGAATTAGCTCTCACACCAATATTTGCTTCTAGAGCCTTTGCATTGAGGGCTATCTGAAAACGGCTGTGGCGCTGAAGTTGCCTGTGAATGTGGAGTTGGTGGCATGTGATACCCGCATGTGGAGCATTCGTTTGTGTGGGATGCTCTAACAGGTTCATTCCTAGATAATGCACTCAAAGGGCACTAAGCATAGAGTGTGAAAACTGAGTTTCCTTGAGAGCTGCTTGGAAGCCTGATGGTGTGTGAAGTTAGTGAGCCAAATGGAGTTGTTCTCCCACAAGAACCACTCGGCTGATCCTTCTTCAATATGCCCTTCACCAACATGCAGTGTTTCCTTGATTGAATTAGCTCTCACACCAATATTTGCGTCCAGAGCCTTTGCATTGAGGGCTATCTGAAAACGGCTGTGGCGCTGAAGTTGCCTGTGAATGTGGAGTTGGTGGCATGTGAAACCCGCATGTGGAGCATTCGTTTGTGTGGGATGCTCTACCAGGTTCATTCCTAGATAATGCACTCAAAGGGCACTAAGCATAGAGTGTGAAAACTGAGTTTCCTTGAGAGCTGCTTGGAAGCCTGATGGTGTTTAAAGTTAGTGAGCCAAATGGAGTTGTTCTCCCACAAGAACCACTCAGCTGATCCTTCTTCAATATGCCCTTCACCAACATGCAGTGTTTCCTTGATTGAATTAGCTCTCACACCAATATTTGCGTCTAGAGCCTTTGCATTGAGGGCTATCTGAAAATGGCTGTGGCGCTGAAGCTGCCTGTGAATGTGGAGTTGGTGGCATGTGAAACCCGCATGTGGAGCATTCGTTTGTGTGGGATGCTCACCAAGCTTCATTTCAGTCCTAGGCACTCAAAGGGCACTAAGCATAGAGTGTGAAAACTGAGTTTCCTTGAGAGCTGCTTGGAAGCCTGATGGTGTGTGAAGTTAGTGAGCCAAATGGAGTTGTTCTCACACAAGATCCACTCGGCTGATCCTTCTTCAATATGCCCTTCACCAACATGCAGTGTTTCCTTGATTGAATTAGCTCTCACACCAATATTTGCGTCTAGAGCCTTTGCATTGAGGACTATCTGAAAACGGCTGTGGCGCTGAAGTTGCCTGTGAATGTGGAGTTGGTGGCATGTGAAACCCGCATGTGGAGCATTCGTTTGTGTGGGATGTTCTACCAGGTTCATTCCTAGATAATGCACTCAAAGGGCACTAAGCATAGAGTGTGAAAACTGAGTTTCCTTGAGAGCTGCTTGGAAGCCTGATGGTGTGTGAAGTTAGTGAGCCAAATGGAGTTGTTCTCCCACAAGAACCACTCGGCTGATCCTTCTTCAATATGCCATTCACCAACATGCAGTGTTTCCTTGATTGAATTAGCTCTCACACCAATATTTGCGTCTAGAGCCTTTGCATTGAGGGCTATCTGAAAATGGCTGTGGCGCTGAAGCTGCCTGTGAATGTGGAGTTGGTGGCATGTGAAACCCGCATGTGGAGCATTCGTTTGTGTGGGATGCTCACCAAGCCTCATTACAGTCCTAGGCACTCAAAGGGCACTAACCATGGAGTGTGAAAACTGAGTTTCCTTGAGAGCTGCTTGGAAGCCTGATGGTGTGTGAAGTTAGTGAGGCAAATGGAGTTGTTCTCCCACAAGAACCACTTGGCTGATCCTTCTTCAATATGCTCTTCACCAGCATGCAGTGTTTCCTTGATTGAATTAGCTCTCACACCAATATTTGCGTCTAGAGCCTCTGCATTGAGGGCTATCTGAAAACGGCTGTGGCGCTGAAGTTGCCTGTGAATGTGGAGTTGGTGGCATGTGATACCCGCATGTGGAGCATTCGTTTGTGTGGGATGCTCTACCAGGTTCATTCCTAGATAATGCACTCAAAGGGCACTAAGCATAGAGTGTGAAAACTGAGTTTCCTTGAGAGCTGCTTGGAAGCCTGATGGTGTGTGAAGTTAGTGAGCCAAATGGAGTTGCTCTCCCACAAGAACCACTCAGCTGATCCTTCTTCAATATGCCCTTCACCAACATGCAGTGTTTCCTTGATTGAATTAGCTCTCACACCAATATTTGCGTCTAGAGCCTTTGCATTGAGGGCTATCTGAAAACAGCTGTTTCGCTGAAGTTGCCTGTGAATGTGGAGTTGGTGGCATGTGAAACCCGCATGTGGAGCATTCGTTTGTGTGGGATGCTCTACCAGGTTCATTCCTAGATAATGCACTCAAAGGGCACTAAGCATAGAGTGTGAAAACTGAGTTTCCTTGAGAGCTGCTTGGAAGCCTGATGGTGTTTAAAGTTAGTGAGCCAAATGGAGTTGTTCTCCCACAAGAACCACTCAGCTGATCCTTCTTCAATATGCCCTTCACCAACATGCAGTGTTTCCTTGATTGAATTAGCTCTCACACCAATATTTGCGTCTAGAGCCTTTGCATTGAGGGCTATCTGAAAACGGCTGTGGCGCTTAAGTTGCCTGTGAATGTGGAGTTGGTGGCATGTGAAACCCGCATGTGGAGCATTCGTTTGTGTGGGATGCTCACCAAGCTTCATTTCAGCCCTAGGTACTCAAAGGGCACTAAGCATAGAGTGTGAAAACTGAGTTTCCTTGAGAGCTGCTTGGAAGCCTGATGGTGTGTGAAGTTAGTGAGCCAAATGGAGTTGTTCTCCCACAAGAACCACTCGGCTGATCCTTCTTCAATATGCCCTTCACCAACATGCAGTGTTTCCTTGATTGAATTAGCTCTCACACCAATATTTGCGTCCAGAGCCTTTGCATTGAGGGCTATCTGAAAACGGCTGTGGCGCTGAAGTTGCCTGTGAATGTGGAGTTGGTGGCATGTGAAACCCGCATGTGGAGCATTCGTTTGTGTGGGATGCTCTACCAGGTTCATTCCTAGATAATGCACTCAAAGGGCACTAAGCATAGAGTGTGAAAACTGAGTTTCCTTGAGAGCTGCTTGGAAGCCTGATGGTGTTTAAAGTTAGTGAGCCAAATGGAGTTGTTCTCCCACAAGAACCACTTGGCTGATCCTTCTTCAATATGCCCTTCACCAACATGCAGTGTTTCCTTGATTGAATTAGCTCTCACACCAATATTTGCGTCTAGAGCCTTTGCATTGAGGGCTATCTGAAAATGGCTGTGGCGCTGAAGCTGCCTGTGAATGTGGAGTTGGTGGCATGTGAAACCCGCATGTGGAGCATTCGTTTGTGTGGGATGCTCACCAAGCTTCATTTCAGTCCTAGGCACTCAAAGGGCACTAAGCATAGAGTGTGAAAACTGAGTTTCCTTGAGAGCTGCTTGGAAGCCTGATGGTGTGTGAAGTTAGTGAGCCAAATGGAGTTGTTCTCCCACAAGAACCACTCGGCTGATCCTTCTTCAATATGCCATTCACCAACATGCAGTGTTTCCTTGATTGAATTAGCTCTCACACCAATATTTGCGTCTAGAGCCTTTGCATTGAGGGCTATCTGAAAATGGCTGTGGCGCTGAAGCTGCCTGTGAATGTGGAGTTGGTGGCATGTGAAACCCGCATGTGGAGCATTCGTTTGTGTGGGATGCTCACCAAGCCTCATTACAGTCCTAGGCACTCAAAGGGCACTAACCATGGAGTGTGAAAACTGAGTTTCCTTGAGAGCTGCTTGGAAGCCTGATGGTGTGTGAAGTTAGTGAGCCAAATGGAGTTGTTCTCCCACAAGAACCACTTGGCTGATCCTTCTTCAATATGCTCTTCACCAGCATGCAGTGTTTCCTTGATTGAATTAGCTCTCACACCAATATTTGCGTCTAGAGCCTCTGCATTGAGGGCTATCTGAAAACGGCTGTGGCGCTGAAGTTGCCTGTGAATGTGGAGTTGGTGGCATGTGATACCCGCATGTGGAGCATTCGTTTGTGTGGGATGCTCTAACAGGTTCATTCCTAGATAAGGCACTCAAAGGGCACTAAGCATAGAGTGTGAAAACTGAGTTTCCTTGAGAGCTGCTTGGAAGCCTGATGGTGTGTGAAGTTAGTGAGCCAAATGGAGTTGCTCTCCCACAAGAACCACTCAGCTGATCCTTCTTCAATATGCCCTTCACCAACATGCAGTGTTTCCTTGATTGAATTAGCTCTCACACCAATATTTGCGTCTAGAGCCTTTGCATTGAGGGCTATCTGAAAATGGCTGTGGCGCTGAAGCTGCCTGTGAATGTGGAGTTGGTGGCATGTGAAACCCGCATGTGGAGCATTCGTTTGTGTGGGATGCTCACCAAGCCTCATTTCAGTCCTAGGCACTCAAAGGGCACTAAGCATGGAGTGTGAAAACTGAGTTTCCTTGAGAGCTGCTTGGAAGCCTGATGGTGTGTGAAGTTAGTGAGCCAAATGGAGTTGTTCTCCCACAAGAACCACTCGGCTGATCCTTCTTCAATATGCTCTTCACCAACATGCAGTGTTTCCTTGATTGAATTAGCTCTCACACCAATATTTGCGTCTAGAGCCTTTGCATTGAGGGCTATCTGAAAACGGCTGTGGCGCTGAAGTTGCCTGTGAATGTGGAGTTGGTGGCATGTGATACCCGCATGTGGAGCATTCGTTTGTGTGGGATGCTCTACCAGGTTCATTCCTAGATAATGCACTCAGAGGGCACTAAGCATAGAGTGTGAAAACTGAGTTTCCTTGAGAGCTGCTTGGAAGCCTGATGGTGTGTGAAGTTAGTGAGCCAAATGGAGTTGTTCTCACACAAGATCCACTCGGCTGATCCTTCTTCAATATGCCCTTCACCAACATGCAGTGTTTCCTTGATTGAATTAGCTCTCACACCAATATTTGCGTCTAGAGCCTTTGCATTGAGGACTATCTGAAAACGGCTGTGGCGCTGAAGTTGCCTGTGAATGTGGAGTTGGTGGCATGTGAAACACGCATGTGGAGCATTCGTTTGTGTGGGATGTTCTACCAGGTTCATTCCTAGATAATGCACTCAAAGGGCACTAAGCATAGAGTGTGAAAACTGAGTTTCCTTGAGAGCTGCTTGGAAGCCTGATGGTGTGTGAAGTTAGTGAGCCAAATGGAGTTGTTCTCCCACAAGAACCACTCGGCTGATCCTTCTTCAATATGCCATTCACCAACATGCAGTGTTTCCTTGATTGAATTAGCTCTCACACCAATATTTGCGTCTAGAGCCTTTGCATTGAGGGCTATTTGAAAATGGCTGTGGCGCTGAAGCTGCCTGTGAATGTGGAGTTGGTGGCATGTGAAACCCGCATGTGGAGCATTCGTTTGTGTGGGATGCTCACCAAGCCTCATTTCAGTCCTAGGCACTCAAAGGGCACTAACCATGGAGTGTGAAAACTGAGTTTCCTTGAGAGCTGCTTGGAAGCCTGATGGTGTGTGAAGTTAGTGAGCCAAATGGAGTTGTTCTCCCACAAGAACCACTCGGCTGATCCTTCTTCAATATGCTCTTCACCAACATGCAGTGTTTCCTTGATTGAATTAGCTCTCACACCAATATTTGCGTCTAGAGCCTTTGCATTGAGGGCTATCTGAAAACAGCTGTTTCGCTGAAGTTGCCTGTGAATGTGGAGTTGGTGGCATGTGATACCCGCATGTGGAGCATTCGTTTGTGTGGGATGCTCTACCAGGTTCATTCCTAGATAATGCACTCAAAGGGCACTAAGCATAGAGTGTGAAAACTGAGTTTCCTTGAGAGCTGCTTGGAAGCCTGATGGTGTGTGAAGTTAGTGAGCCAAATGGAGTTGTTCTCCCACAAGAACCACTCGGCTGATGCTTCTTCAATATGCCCTTCACCAACATGCAGTGTTTCCTTGATTGAATTAGCTCTCACACCAATATTTGCGTCTAGAGCCTTTGCATTGAGGGCTATCTGAAAACGGCTGTGGCGCTTAAGTTGCCTGTGAATGTGGAGTTGGTGGCATGTGAAACCCGCATGTGGAGCATTCGTTTGTGTGGGATGCTCACCAAGCTTCACTTCAGCCCTAGGTACTCAAAGGGCACTAAGCATAGAGTGTGAAAACTGAGTTTCCTTGAGAGCTGCTTGGAAGCCTGATGGTGTGTGAAGTTAGTGAGCCAAATGGAGTTGTTCTCCCACAAGAACCACTCGGCTGATCCTTCTTCAATATGCCCTTCACCAACATGCAGTGTTTCCTTGATTGAATTAGCTCTCACACCAATATTTGCGTCCAGAGCCTTTGCATTGAGGGCTATCTGAAAACGGCTGTGGCGCTGAAGCTGCCTGTGAATGTGGAGTTGGTGGCATGTGAAACCCGCATGTGGAGCATTCGTTTGTGTGGGATGCTCTAACAGGTTCATTCCTAGATAAGGCACTCAAAGGGCACTAAGCATAGAGTGTGAAAACTGAGTTTCCTTGAGAGCTGCTTGGAAGCCTGATGGTGTGTGAAGTTAGTGAGCCAAATGGAGTTGCTCTCCACAAGAACCACTCAGCTGATCCTTCTTCAATATGCCCTTCACCAACATGCAGTGTTTCCTTGAATGAATTAGCTCTCACACCAATATTTGCGTCTAGAGCCTTTGCATTGAGGACTATCTGAAAACAGCTGTGGCGCTGAAGTTGCCTGTGAATGTGGAGTTGGTGGCATGTGAAACCCGCATGTGGAGCATTCGTTTGTGTGGGATGTTCTACCAGGTTCATTTCAGTCCTAGGTACTCAAAGGGCACTAAGCATAGAGTGTGAAAACTGAGTTTCCTTGCGAGATGCTTGGAAGCCTGATGGTGTGTGAAGTTAGTGAGCCAAATGGAGTTGTTCTCACACAAGATCCACTCGGCTGATCCTTCTTCAATATGCCCTTCACCAACATGCAGTGTTTCCTTGATTGAATTAGCTCTCACACCAATATTTGCGTCTAGAGCCTTTGCATTGAGGACTATCTGAAAACGGCTGTGGCGCTGAAGTTGCCTGTGAATGTGGAGTTGGTGGCATGTGAAACCCGCATGTGGAGCATTCGTTTGTGTGGGATGTTCTACCAGGTTCATTCCTAGATAATGCACTCAAAGGGCACTAAGCATAGAGTGTGAAAACTGAGTTTCCTTGAGAGCTGCTTGGAAGCCTGATGGTGTGTGAAGTTAGTGAGCCAAATGGAGTTGTTCTCCCACAAGAACCACTCGGCTGATCCTTCTTCAATATGCCCTTCACCAACATGCAGTGTTTCCTTGATTGAATTAGCTCTCACACCAATATTTGCGTCTAGAGCCTTTGCATTGAGGGCAATCTGAAAATGGCTGTGGCGCTGAAGCTGCCTGTGAATGTGGAGTTGGTGGAATGTGAAACCCGCATGTAGAGCATTCGTTTGTGTGGGATGCTCACCAAGCCTCATTTCAGTCCTAGGCACTCAAAGGGCACTAAGCATGGAGTGTGAAAACTGAGTTTCCTTGAGAGCTGCTTGGAAGCCTGATGGTGTGTGAAGTTAGTGAGCCAAATGGAGTTGTTCTCCCACAAGAACCACTCGGCTGATCCTTCTTCAATATGCTCTTCACCAGCATGCAGTGTTTCCTTGATTGAATTAGCTCTCACACCAATATTTGCGTCTAGAGCCTTTGCATTGAGGGCTATCTGAAAACGGCTGTGGCGCTGAAGTTGCCTGTGAATGTGGAGTTGGTGGCATGTGATACCCGCATGTGGAGCATTCGTTTGGGTGGGATGCCCTAACAGGTTCATTCCTAGATAAGGCACTCAAAGGGCACTAAGCATAGAGTGTGAAAACTGAGTTTCCTTGAGAGCTGCTTGGAAGCCTGATGGTGTGTGAAGTTAGTGAGCCAAATGGAGTTGCTCTCCCACAAGAACCACTCAGCTGATCCTTCTTCAATATGCCCTTCACCAACATGCAGTGTTTCCTTGATTGAATTAGCTCTCACACCAATATTTGCGTCTAGAGCCTTTGCATTGAGGACTATCTGAAAACGGCTGTGGCGCTGAAGTTGCCTGTGAATGTGGAGTTGGTGGCATGTGAAACCCGCATGTGGAGCATTCGTTTGTGTGGGATGTTCTACCAGGTTCATTCCTAGATAATGCACTCAAAGGGCACTAAGCATAGAGTGTGAAAACTGAGTTTCCTTGAGAGCTGCTTGGAAGCCTGATGGTGTGTGAAGTTAGTGAGCCAAATGGAGTTGTTCTCCCACAAGAACCACTCGGCTGATCCTTCTTCAATATGCCATTCACCAACATGCAGTGTTTCCTTGATTGAATTAGCTCTCACACCAATATTTGCGTCTAGAGCCTTTGCATTGAGGGCTATCTGAAAATGGCTGTGGCGCTGAAGTTGCCTGTGAATGTGGAGTTGGTGGCATGTGAAACCCGCATGTGGAGCATTCGTTTGTGTGGGATGCTCACCAAGCCTCATTTCAGTCCTAGGCACTCAAAGGGCACTAAGCATGGAGTGTGAAAACTGAGTTTCCTTGAGAGCTGCTTGGAAGCCTGATGGTGTGTGAAGTTAGTGAGCCAAATGGAGTTGTTCTCCTACAAGAACCACTCGGCTGATCCTTCTTCAATATGCTCTTCACCAACATGCAGTGTTTCCTTGATTGAATTAGCTCTCACACCAATATTTGCGTCTAGAGCCTTTGCATTGAGGGCTATCTGAAAACGGCTGTGGCGCTGAAGTTGCCTGTGAATGTGGAGTTGGTGGCATGTGATACCCGCATGTGGAGCATTCGTTTGTGTGGGATGCTCTACCAGGTTCATTCCTAGATAATGCACTCAGAGGGCACTAAGCATAGAGTGTGAAAACTGAGTTTCCTTGAGAGCTGCTTGGAAGCCTGATGGTGTGTGAAGTTAGTGAGCCAAATGGAGTTGTTCTCACACAAGAACCACTCGGCTGATCCTTCTTCAATATGCCCTTCACCAACATGCAGTGTTTCCTTGATTGAATTAGCTCTCACACCAATATTTGCGTCTAGAGCCTTTGCATTGAGGACTATCTGAAAACGGCTGTGGCGCTGAAGTTGCCTGTGAATGTGGAGTTGGTGGCATGTGAAACTCGCATGTGGAGCATTCGTTTGTGTGGGATGTTCTACCAGGTTCATTCCTAGATAATGCACTCAAAGGGCACTAAGCATAGAGTGTGAAAACTGAGTTTCCTTGAGAGCTGCTTGGAAGCCTGATGGTGTGTGAAGTTAGTGAGCCAAATGGAGTTGTTCTCCCACAAGAACCACTCGGCTGATCCTTCTTCAATATGCCATTCACCAACATGCAGTGTTTCCTTGATTGAATTAGCTCTCACACCAATATTTGCGTCTAGAGCCTTTGCATTGAGGGCTATTTGAAAATGGCTGTGGCTCTGAAGCTGCCTGTGAATGTGGAGTTGGTGGCATGTGAAACCCGCATGTGGAGCATTCGTTTGTTTGGGATGCTCACCAAGCCTCATTTCAGTCCTAGGCACTCAAAGGGCACTAAGCATGGAGTGTGAAAACTGAGTTTCCTTGAGAGCTGCTTGGAAGCCTGATGGTGTGTGAAGTTAGTGAGCCAAATGGAGTTGTTCTCCCACAAGAACCACTCGGCTGATCCTTCTTCAATATGCCCTTCACCAACATGCAGTGTTTCCTTGATTGAATTAGCTCTCACACCAATATTTGCGTCCAGAGCCTTTGCATTGAGGGCTATCTGAAAACGGCTGTGGCGCTGAAGTTGCCTGTGAATGTGGAGTTGGTGGCATGTGAAACCCGCATGTGGAGCATTCGTTTGTGTTTGATGCTCTACCAGGTTCATTCCTAGATAATGCACTCAAAGGGCACTAAGCATAGAGTGTGAAAACTGAGTTTCCTTGAGAGCTGCTTGGAAGCCTGATGGTGTTTAAAGTTAGTGAGCCAAATGGAGTTGTTCTCCCACAAGAACCACTTGGCTGATCCTTCTTCAATATGCCCTTCACCAACATGCAGTGTTTCCTTGATTGAATTAGCTCTCACACCAATATTTGCGTCTAGAGCCTTTGCATTGAGGGCTATCTGAAAATGGCTGTGGCGCTGAAGCTGCCTGTGAATGTGGAGTTGGTGGCATGTGAAACCCGCATGTGGAGCATTCGTTTGTGTGGGATGCTCTAACAGGTTCATTCCTAGATAAGGCACTCAAAGGGCACTAAGCATAGAGTGTGAAAACTGAGTTTCCTTGAGAGCTGCTTGGAAGCCTGATGGTGTGTGAAGTTAGTGAGCCAAATGGAGTTGCTCTCCACAAGAACCACTCAGCTGATCCTTCTTCAATATGCCCTTCACCAACATGCAGTGTTTCCTTGAATGAATTAGCTCTCACACCAATATTTGCGTCTAGAGCCTTTGCATTGAGGACTATCTGAAAACAGCTGTGGCGCTGAAGTTGCCTGTGAATGTGGAGTTGGTGGCATGTGAAACCCGCATGTGGAGCATTCGTTTGTGTGGGATGTTCTACCAGGTTCATTTCAGTCCTAGGTACTCAAAGGGCACTAAGCATAGAGTGTGAAAACTGAGTTTCCTTGCGAGATGCTTGGAAGCCTGATGGTGTGTGAAGTTAGTGAGCCAAATGGAGTTGTTCTCACACAAGATCCACTCGGCTGATCCTTCTTCAATATGCCCTTCACCAACATGCAGTGTTTCCTTGATTGAATTAGCTCTCACACCAATATTTGCGTCTAGAGCCTTTGCATTGAGGACTATCTGAAAACGGCTGTGGCGCTGAAGTTGCCTGTGAATGTGGAGTTGGTGGCATGTGAAACCCGCATGTGGAGCATTCGTTTGTGTGGGATGTTCTACCAGGTTCATTCCTAGATAATGCACTCAAAGGGCACTAAGCATAGAGTGTGAAAACTGAGTTTCCTTGAGAGCTGCTTGGAAGCCTGATGGTGTGTGAAGTTAGTGAGCCAAATGGAGTTGTTCTCCCACAAGAACCACTCGGCTGATCCTTCTTCAATATGCCCTTCACCAACATGCAGTGTTTCCTTGATTGAATTAGCTCTCACACCAATATTTGCGTCTAGAGCCTTTGCATTGAGGGCTATCTGAAAATGGCTGTGGCGCTGAAGCTGCCTGTGAATGTGGAGTTGGTGGCATGTGAAACCCGCATGTAGAGCATTCGTTTGTGTGGGATGCTCACCAAGCCTCATTTCAGTCCTAGGCACTCAAAGGGCACTAACCATGGAGTGTGAAAACTGAGTTTCCTTGAGAGCTGCTTGGAAGCCTGATGGTGTGTGAAGTTAGTGAGCCAAATGGAGTTGTTCTCCCACAAGAACCACTCGGCTGATCCTTCTTCAATATGCTCTTCACCAGCATGCAGTGTTTCCTTGATTGAATTAGCTCTCACACCAATATTTGCGTCTAGAGCCTTTGCATTGAGGGCTATCTGAAAACGGCTGTGGCGCTGAAGTTGCCTGTGAATGTGGAGTTGGTGGCATGTGATACCCGCATGTGGAGCATTCGTTTGGGTGGGATGCTCTAACAGGTTCATTCCTAGATAAGGCACTCAAAGGGCACTAAGCATAGAGTGTGAAAACTGAGTTTCCTTGAGAGCTGCTTGGAAGCCTGATGGTGTGTGAAGTTAGTGAGCCAAATGGAGTTGCTCTCCCACAAGAACCACTCAGCTGATCCTTCTTCAATATGCCCTTCACCAACATGCAGTGTTTCCTTGATTGAATTAGCTCTCACACCAATATTTGCGTCTAGAGCCTTTGCATTGAGGACTATCTGAAAACGGCTGTGGCGCTGAAGTTGCCTGTGAATGTGGAGTTGGTGGCATGTGAAACCCGCATGTGGAGCATTCGTTTGTGTGGGATGTTCTACCAGGTTCATTCCTAGATAATGCACTCAAAGGGCACTAAGCATAGAGTGTGAAAACTGAGTTTCCTTGAGAGCTGCTTGGAAGCCTGATGGTGTGTGAAGTTAGTGAGCCAAATGGAGTTGTTCTCCCACAAGAACCACTCGGCTGATCCTTCTTCAATATGCCATTCACCAACATGCAGTGTTTCCTTGATTGAATTAGCTCTCACACCAATATTTGCGTCTAGAGCCTTTGCATTGAGGGCTATCTGAAAACGGCTGTGGCGCTGAAGCTGCCTGTGAATGTGGAGTTGGTGGCATGTGAAACCCGCATGTGGAGCATTCGTTTGTGTGGGATGCTCACCAAGCCTCATTTCAGTCCTAGGCACTCAAAGGGCACTAAGCATGGAGTGTGAAAACTGAGTTTCCTTGAGAGCTGCTTGGAAGCCTGATGGTGTGTGAAGTTAGTGAGCCAAATGGAGTTGTTCTCCTACAAGAACCACTCGGCTGATCCTTCTTCAATATGCTCTTCACCAACATGCAGTGTTTCCTTGATTGAATTAGCTCTCACACCAATATTTGCGTCTAGAGCCTTTGCATTGAGGGCTATCTGAAAACGGCTGTGGCGCTGAAGTTGCCTGTGAATGTGGAGTTGGTGGCATGTGATACCCGCATGTGGAGCATTCGTTTGTGTGGGATGCTCTACCAGGTTCATTCCTAGATAATGCACTCAGAGGGCACTAAGCATAGAGTGTGAAAACTGAGTTTCCTTGAGAGCTGCTTGGAAGCCTGATGGTGTGTGAAGTTAGTGAGCCAAATGGAGTTGTTCTCACACAAGAACCACTCGGCTGATCCTTCTTCAATATGCCCTTCACTAACATGCAGTGTTTCCTTCATTGAATTAGCTCTCACACCAATATTTGCGTCTAGAGCCTTTGCATTGAGGACTATCTGAAAACGGCTGTGGCGCTGAAGTTGCCTGTGAATGTGGAGTTGGTGGCATGTGAAACTCGCATGTGGAGCATTCGTTTGTGTGGGATGTTCTACCAGGTTCATTCCTAGATAATGCACTCAAAGGGCACTAAGCATAGAGTGTGAAAACTGAGTTTCCTTGAGAGCTGCTTGGAAGCCTGATGGTGTGTGAAGTTAGTGAGCCAAATGGAGTTGTTCTCCCACAAGAACCACTCGGCTGATCCTTCTTCAATATGCCATTCACCAACATGCAGTGTTTCCTTGATTGAATTAGCTCTCACACCAATATTTGCGTCTAGAGCCTTTGCATTGAGGGCTATTTGAAAATGGCTGTGGCTCTGAAGCTGCCTGTGAATGTGGAGTTGGTGGCATGTGAAACCCGCATGTGGAGCATTCGTTTGTGTGGGATGCTCACCAAGCCTCATTTCAGTCCTAGGCACTCAAAGGGCACTAAGCATGGAGTGTGAAAACTGAGTTTCCTTGAGAGCTGCTTGGAAGCCTGATGGTGTGTGAAGTTAGTGAGCCAAATGGAGTTGTTCTCCCACAAGAACCACTCGGCTGATCCTTCTTCAATATGCTCTTCACCAACATGCAGTGTTTCCTTGATTGAATTAGCTCTCACACCAATATTTGCGTCTAGAGCCTTTGCATTGAGGGCTATCTGAAAACGGCTGTGGCGCTGAAGTTGCCTGTGAATGTGGAGTTGGTGGCATGTGATACCCGCATGTGGAGCATTCGTTTGTGTGGGATGCTCTAACAGGTTCATTCCTAGATAAGGCACTCAAAGGGCACTAAGCATTGAGTGTGAAAACTGAGTTTCCTTGAGAGCTGCTTGGAAGCCTGATGGTGTGTGAAGTTAGTGAGCCAAATGGAGTTGCTCTCCCACAAGAACCACTCAGCTGATACTTCTTCAATATGCCCTTCACCAACATGCAGTGTTTCCTTGATTGAATTAGCTCTCACACCAATATTTGCGTCTAGAGCCTTTGCATTGAGGGCTATCTGAAAACAGCTGTTTCGCTGAAGTTGCCTGTGAATGTGAAGTTGGTGGCATGTGAAACCCGCATGTGGAGCATTCGTTTGTGTGGGATGCTCTACCAGGTTCATTCCTAGATAATGCACTCAAAGGGCACTAAGCATAGAGTGTGAAAACTGAGTTTCCTTGAGAGCTGCTTGGAAGCCTGATGGTGTTTAAAGTTAGTGAGCCAAATGGAGTTGTTCTCCCACAAGAACCACTCGGCTGATGCTTCTTCAATATGCCCTTCACCAACATGCAGTGTTTCCTTGATTGAATTAGCTCTCACACCAATATTTGCGTCTAGAGCCTTTGCATTGAGGGCTATCTCAAAACGGCTGTGGCGCTGAAGTTGCCTGTGAATGTGGAGTTGGTGGCATGTGAAACCCGCATGTGGAGCATTCGTTTGTGTGGGATGCTCACCAAGCTTCATTTCAGCCCTAGGTAATGAAAGGGCACTAAGCATAGAGTGTGAAAACTGAGTTTCCTTGAGAGCTGCTTGGAAGCCTGATGGTGTGTGAAGTTAGTGAGCCAAATGGAGTTGTTCTCACACAAGATCCACTCGGCTGATCCTTCTTCAATATGCCATTCACCAACATGCAGTGTTTCCTTGATTGAATTAGCTCTCACACCAATATTTGCGTCTAGAGCCTTTGCATTGAGGACTATCTGAAAACGGCTGTGGCGCTGAAGTTGCCTGTGAATGTGGAGTTGGTGGCATGTGAAACCCGCATGTGGAGCATTCGTTTGTGTGGGATGTTTTACCAGGTTCATTCCTAGATAATGCACTCAAAGGGCACTAAGCATAGAGTGTGAAAACTGAGTTTCCTTGAGAGCTGCTTGGAAGCCTGATGGTGTGTGAAGTTAGTGAGCCAAATGGAGTTGTTCTCCCACAAGAACCACTCGGCTGATCCTTCTTCAATATGCCCTTCACCAACATGCAGTGTTTCCTTGATTGAATTAGCTCTCACACCAATATTTGCGTCCAGAGCCTTTGCATTGAGGGCTATCTGAAAACGGCTGTGGCGCTGAAGTTGCCTGTGAATGTGGAGTTGGTGGCATGTGAAACCCGCATGTGGAGCATTCGTTTGTGTGGGATGCTCTACCAGGTTCATTCCTAGATAATGCACTCAAAGGGCACTAAGCATAGAGTGTGAAAACTGAGTTTCCTTGAGAGCTGCTTGGAAGCCTGATGTGTGTGAAGTTAGTGAGCCAAATGGAGTTGTTCTCCCACAAGAACCACTCAGCTGATCCTTCTTCAATATGCCCTTCACCAACATGCAGTGTTTCCTTGATTGAATTAGCTCTCACACCAATATTTGCGTCTAGAGCCTTTGCATTGAGGGCTATCTGAAAACGGCTGTGGCGCTGAAGTTGCCTGTGAATGTGGAGTTGGTGGCATGTGAAACCCGCATGTGGAGCATTCGTTTGTGTGGGATGTTCTACCAGGTTCATTTCAGTCCTAGGTACTCAAAGGGCACTAAGCATAGAGTGTGAAAACTGAGTTTCCTTGAGAGCTGCTTGGAAGCCTGATGGTGTGTGAAGTTAGTGAGCCAAATGGAGTTGTTCTCACACAAGATCCACTCGGCTGATCCTTCTTCAATATGCCATTCACCAACATGCAGTGTTTCCTTGATTGAATTAGCTCTCACACCAATATTTGCGTCTAGAGCCTTTGCATTGAGGACTATCTGAAAACGGCTGTGGGGCTGAAGTTGCCTGTGAATGTGGAGTTGGTGGCATGTGAAACCCGCATGTGGAGCATTCGTTTGTGTGGGATGTTCTACCAGGTTCATTCCTAGATAATGCACTCAAAGGGCACTAAGCATAGAGTGTGAAAACTGAGTTTCCTTGAGAGCTGCTTGGAAGCCTGATGGTGTGTGAAGTTAGTGAGCCAAATGGAGTTGTTCTCCCACAAGAACCACTCGGCTGATCCTTCTTCAATATGCCATTCACCAACATGCAGTGTTTCCTTGATTGAATTAGCTCTCACACCAATATTTGCGTCTAGAGCCTTTGCATTGAGGGCTATCTGAAAATGGCTGTGGCGCTGAAGTTGCCTGTGAATGTGGAGTTGGTGGCATGTGAAACCCGCATGTGGAGCATTCGTTTGTGTGGGATGCTCACCAAGCCTCATTTCAGTCCTAGGCACTCAAAGGGCACTAAGCATGGAGTGTGAAAACTGAGTTTCCTTGAGAGCTGCTTGGAAGCCTGATGGTGTGTGAAGTTAGTGAGCCAAATGGAGTTGTTCTCCCACAAGAACCACTCGGCTGATCCTTCTTCAATATGCTCTTCACCAACATGCAGTGTTTCCTTGATTGAATTAGCTCTCACACCAATATTTGCGTCTAGAGCCTTTGCATTGAGGGCTATCTGAAAACGGCTGTGGCGCTGAAGTTGCCTGTGAATGTGGAGTTGGTGGCATGTGATACCCGCATGTGGAGCATTCGTTTGTGTGGGATGCTCTAACAGGTTCATTCCTAGATAAGGCACTCAAAGGGCACTAAGCATAGAGTGTGAAAACTGAGTTTCCTTGAGAGCTGCTTGGAAGCCTGATGGTGTGTGAAGTTAGTGAGCCAAATGGAGTTGCTCTCCCACAAGAACCACTCAGCTGATCCTTCTTCAATATGCCCTTCACCAACATGCAGTGTTTCCTTGATTGAATTAGCTCTCACACCAATATTTGCTTCTAGAGCCTTTGCATTGAGGGCTATCTGAAAACAGCTGTTTCGCTGAAGTTGCCTGTGAATGTGGAGTTGGTGGCATGTGAAACCCGCATGTGGAGCATTCGTTTGTGTGGAATGTTCTACCAGGTTCATTCCTAGATAATGCACTCAAAGGGCACTAAGCATAGAGTGTAAAAACTGAGTTTCCTTGAGAGCTGCTTGGAAGCCTGATGGTGTGTGTAGTTAGTGAGCCAAATGGAGTTGTTCTCCCACAAGAACCACTCGGCTGATCCTTCTTCAATATGCCCTTCACCAACATGCAGTGTTTCCTTGATTGAATTAGCTCTCACACCAATATTTGCGTCCAGAGCCTTTGCATTGAGGGCTATCTGAAAACGGCTGTGGCGCTGAAGTTGCCTGTGAATGTGGAGTTGGTGGCATGTGAAACCCGCATGTGGAGCATTCGTTTGTGTGGGATGCTCTAACAGGTTCATTCCTAGATAATGCACTCAAAGGGCACTAAGCATAGAGTGTGAAAACTGAGTTTCCTTGAGAGCTGCTTGGAAGCCTGATGGTGTTTAAAGTTAGTGAGCCAAATGGAGTTGTTCTCCCACAAGAACCACTCGGCTGATCCTTCTTCAATATGCCCTTCACCAACATGCAGTGTTTCCTTGATTGAATTAGCTCTCACACAAATATTTGCGTCTAGAGCCTTTGCATTGAGGGCTATCTGAAAACGGCTGTGGCGCTGAAGTTGCCTGTGAATGTGGAGTTGGTGGCATGTGAAACCCGCATGTGGAGCATTCGTTTGTATGGGATGCTCACCAAGCATCATTTCAGCCCTAGGTACTCAAAGGGCACTAAGCATAGAGTGTGAAAACTGAGTTTCCTTGAGAGCTGCTTGGAAGCCTGATGGTGTGTGATGTTAGTGAGCCAAATGGAGTTGTTCTCACACAAGATCCACTCGGCTGATCCTTCTTCAATATGCCCTTCACCAACATGCAGTGTTTCCTTGATTGAATTAGCTCTCACACCAATATTTGCGTCTAGAGCCTTTGCATTGAGGACTATCTGAAAACGGCTGTGGCGCTGAAGTTGCCTGTGAATGTGGAGTTGGTGGCATGTGAAACCCGCATGTGGAGCATTCGTTTGTGTGGCATGCTCTACCAGGTTCATTCCTAGATAATGCACTCAAAGGGCACTAAGCATAGAGTGTGAAAACTGAGTTTCCTTGAGAGCTGCTTGGAAGCCTGATGGTGTGTGAAGTTAGTGAGCCAAATGGAGTTGTTCTCCCACAAGAACCACTCGGCTGATCCTTCTTCAATATGCCATTCACCAACATGCAGTGTTTCCTTGATTGAATTAGCTCTCACACCAATATTTGCGTCTAGAGCCTTTGCATTGAGGGCTATCTGAAAATGGCTGTGGCGCTGAAGCTGCCTGTGAATGTGGAGTTGGTGGCATGTGAAACCCGCATGTGGAGCATTCGTTTGTGTGGGATGCTCACCAAGCTTCATTTCAGTCCTAGGCACTCAAAGGGCACTAACCATGGAGTGTGAAAACTGAGTTTCCTTGAGAGCTGCTTGGAAGCCTGATGGTGTGTGAAGTTAGTGAGCCAAATGGAGTTGTTCTCCCACAAGAACCACTCGGCTGATCCTTCTTCAATATGCTCTTCACCAACATGCAGTGTTTCCTTGATTGAATTAGCTCTCACACCAATATTTGCGTCTAGAGCCTTTGCATTGAGGTCTATCTGAAAACGGCTGTGGCGCTGAAGTTGCCTGTGAATGTGGAGTTGGTGGCATGTGATACCCGCATGTGGAGCATTCGTTTGTGTGGGATGCTCTAACAGGTTCATTCCTAGATAAGGCTCTCAAAGGGCACTAAGCATAGAGTGTGAAAACTGAGTTTCCTTGAGAGCTGCTTGGAAGCCTGATGGTGTGTGAAGTTAGTGAGCCAAATGGAGTTGCTCTCCCACAAGAACCACTCAGCTGATCCTTCTTCAATATGCCCTTCACCAACATGCAGTGTTTCCTTGATTGAATTAGCTCTCACACCAATATTTGCGTCTAGAGCCTTTGCATTGAGGGCTATCTGAAAACAGCTGTGGCGCTGAAGTTGCCTGTGAATGTGGAGTTGGTGGCATGTGAAACCCGCATGTGGAGCATTCGTTTGTGTGGGATGTTCTACCAGGTTCATTTCAGTCCTAGGTACTCAAAGGGCACTAAGCATAGAGTGTGAAAACTGAGTTTCCTTGAGAGCTGCTTGGAAGCCTGATGGTGTGTGAAGTTAGTGAGCCAAATGGAGTTGTTCTCCCACAAGAACCACTCGGCTGATCCTTCTTCAATATGCCCTTCACCAACATGCAGTGTTTCCTTGATTGAATTACCTCTCATACAAATATTTGCGTCGAGAGCCTTTGCATTGAGGGCTATCTGAAAATAGCTGTGGCGCTGAAATTGCCTGTGAATGTGGAGTTGGTGGCATGTGAAACCCACATGTGGAGCATTCGTTTGTGTGGGATGCTCACCAAGCATCATTTCAGTCCTTTGTACTCAAAGGGCACTAAGCATAGAGTGTGAAAACTGAGTTTCCTTGAGAGCTGCTTTGGAAGCCTGATGGTGTGTGAAGTTAGTGAGCCAAATGGAGTTGTTCTCCCACAAGAACCACTCGGCTGATCCTTCTTCAATATGCCCTTCACCAACATGCATTGTTTCCTTGATTGAATTAGCTCTCACACCAATATTTGCGTCTTGAGCCTTTGCATTGAGGGCTATCTGAAAACGGCTGTGGCGCTGAAGTTGCCTGTGAATGTGGAGTTGGTGGCATGTGAAACCCGCATGTGGAGCATTCGTTTGTGTGGGATGCTCTACCAGGTTCATTCCTAGATAATGCACTCAAAGGGCACTAAGCATAGAGTGTGAAAACTGAGTTTCCTTGAGAGCTGCTTGGAAGCCTGATGGTGTGTGAAGTTAGTGAGCCAAATGGAGTTGTTCTACCACAAGAACCACTCGGCTGATCCTTTTTCAATATGCCCTTCACCAACAAGCAGTGTTTCCTTGATTGAATTAGCTCTCACACCAATATTTGCGTCTATTGCCTTTGCATTGAGGGCTATCTGAAAACGGCTGTGGCGCTGAAGTTGCCTGTGAATGTGGAGTTGGTGGCATGTGAAACCCGCATGTGGAGCATTCGTTTGTGTGGGATGCTCACCAAGCATCTTTTCAGTCCTTTGTACTCAAAGGGCACTAAGCATAGAGTGTGAAAACTGAGTTTCCTTGAGAGCTGCTTGGAAGCCTGATGGTGTGTGAAGTTAGTGAGCCAAATGGAGTTGTTCTCCCACAAGAACCACTCGGCTGATCCTTCTTCAATATGCCCTTCACCAACATGCAGTGTTTCCTTGATTGAATTAGCTCTCACACCAATATTTGCGTCCAGAGCCTTTGCATTGAGGGCTATCTGAAAACGGCTGTGGCGCTGAAGTTGCCTGTGAATGTGGAGTTGGTGGCATGTGAAACCCGCATGTGGAGCATTCGTTTGTGTGGGATGCTCTACCAGGTTCATTCCTAGATAATGCACTCAAAGGGCACTAAGCATAGAGTGTGAAAACTGAGTTTCCTTGAGAGCTGCTTGGAAGCCTGATGGTGTTTAAAGTTAGTGAGCCAAATGGAGTTGTTCTCCCACAAGAACCACTCGGCTGATCCTTCTTCAATATGCCCTTCCCCAACATGCAGTGTTTCCTTGATTGAATTAGCTTTCACACCAATATTTGCGTCTAGAGCCTTTGCATTGAGGGCTATCTGAAAACGGCTGTGGCGCTGAAGTTGCCTGTGAATGTGGAGTTGGTGGCATGTGAAACCCGCATGTGGAGCATTCGTTTGTGTGGGATGCTCACCAAGCATCATTTCAGCCCTAGGTACTCAAAGGGCACTAAGCATAGAGTGTGAAAACTGAGTTTCCTTGAGAGCTGCTTGGAAGCCTGATGGTGTGTGAAGTTAGTGAGCCAAATGGAGTTGTTCTCACACAAGATCCACTCGGCTGATCCTTCTTCAATATGCCCTTCACCAACATGCAGTGTTTCCTTGATTGAATTAGCTCTCACACCAATATTTGCGTCTAGAGCCTTTGCATTGAGGACTATCTGAAAACGGCTGTGGCGCTGAAGTTGCCTGTGAATGTGGAGTCGGTGGCATGTGAAACCCGCATGTGGAGCATTCGTTTGTGTGGGATGCTCTACCAGGTTCATTCCTAGATAATGCACTCAAAGGGCACTAAGCATAGAGTGTGAAAACTGAGTTTCCTTGAGAGCTGCTTGGAAGCCTGATGGTGTGTGAAGTTAGTGAGCCAAATGCAGTTGTTCTCCCACAAGAACCACTCGGCTGATCCTTCTTCAATATGCCATTCACCAACATGCAGTGTTTCCTTGATTGAATTAGCTCTCACACCAATATTTGCGTCTAGAGCCTTTGCATTGAGGGCTATCTGAAAACGGCTGTGGTGCCGAAGCTGCCTGTGAATGTGGAGTTGGTGGCATGTGAAACCCGCATGTGGAGCATTCCATTGTGTGGGATGCTCTACCAGGTTCATTCCTAGATAATGCACTCAAAGGGCACTAAGCATAGAGTGTGAAAACTGAGTTTCCTTGAGAGCTGCTTGGAAGCCTGATGGTGTGTGAAGTTAGTGAGCCAAATGGAGTTGTTCTCCCACAAGAACCACTCGGCTGATCCTTCTTCAATATGCCCTTCACCAACATGCAGTGTTTCCTTGATTGAATTAGCTCTCACACCAATATTTGCGTCTAGAGCCTTTGCATTGAGGGCTATCTGAAAACGGCTGTGGCGCTGAAGTTGCCTGTGAATGTGGAGTTGGTGGCATGTGAAACCCGCATGTGGAGCATTCGTTTTTGCGGGATGCTCACCAAGCTTCATTTCAGTCCTAGGTACTCAAAGGGCACTAAGCATAGAGTGTGAAAACTGAGTTTCCTTGAGAGCTGCTTGGAAGCCTGATGGTGTGTGAAGTTA
>NW_026698575.1:0-17949 GCF_030435755.1 Ochotona princeps
GCCTTGATCGAATATTAGAATATGACAATTCCGCTGATTTGCTACCATAACGCCAGCTAAAAGTCATTTGCCGTCGCCGCTTGCGTACTTCCGCAATCAAACCTTCGGGGGGGGACCTCCTTGCCTGAACTGCAAGAGCGGCATTTGACTGCGTGGTTGATGTAGCCTACATCCGCATTTGTCAGCTGCTATGAGTATTCGGGTTCTACAGAACTGTCGAAGCGTTCAGCGATTACGTGCTTCCACTTCTCAATAGGCAGCGAGCACAATGCGAGAGGGGGCAGAGCGAAGCCTTATGTGGCCCAGGGAATTGGAGAATTTTTGGAGACATGCCCAGACTCGCTTGCATCGCTCCGCGGCTTGAGTGCTTCCGTCGACACTTTCTGCGATTCGGCGCCTGTAAACGGCAGCAGTATGGAAAATGAAGCAGGCACGTCAAATAGTGTTCGAGAAAAGGAAGGTACAGGCGTTATCGGTGGAGCCTGACGGTCTAACCCCCAGTGCTTCTTGAGTCGTCCGTAGCGCACTGTGGGTCCATACCTTCACGAGCGCGGCTTATGGATCTGCAGGGACTGTCTAACTGCTGCGAACCACGCTCTCTGAACTAAGTGTTGTATGCTATTTAAAAACCCGCACTCAGCTTCGGAGACCTCCAGCTAGGTAAGCAGCGAGGGTGTCGTCGGGAGGTCGGCAGCTCATCAGGCGGCGAGGGGAGGAAGAAAGACAGAGTTCTCTCGCCAGTGAGACAGGAGGAGCCCGAGAACAAGGATGTGCAGTAGAGGGGTCTTGAGCGTCAGAGAATCCCTCGCGCTGCGGTGTAAACAACACACAAAGCGTGACGACCAAGGATTACAGTCGTGTGAGCTAGGGAGGAGAGAGCAGTCCTCTGGGTTGCTGTTAGAGGGGTGCATCCTCACTGCTACTTCGACGCCGCTTGGCCGCCTTTACCTGTCCAAGTCTAGCCTGTCGTGGGCTGCTGCAAGAGTATTACGGACTGGATTGGACACAAAGGCGGTCAAGCACTGCAGGCCGATTTTGCCAGTATAATGGAGTCCGGAGTTTCTTTCACGACAACGTCTATTAAATCTCTCGGCGGCTTGAGTCTGCGCATACTCGGAAGTATTGCAGACATTCCATCTATCTGGTTACGAAGAAAAACACATGGATCGTCGCTGTTAGCTTGATGGCTGCCGAAAAAACGTTCCTTTGTATTACTCTCTCACGTATTTATCAATCCAGCAAAACGCTAACCGCTCTCGGGGGTCCGGAAGGCTCGAGTGAACCCTTTTGCGTTCGGCGTCCAGATATGGGCACCCTAAACGGCATTGGCTATTGGCAAGCCTATATCAAGCACCTCGCTCCCTATCATTCTGTTATGCCCCCGCCCGTCTGAGCTCACGACGCTTATTAGGATTGAGCGGAAGATAGGTTTCGGGTGAGGAACTAAAGCGTGAATGGAAAAGACGCATCTCTTCGTTTGATCCGCCAGGAAGCCGATGAAAATATAGAAATCTCGCTGTGAATAGCAGAGGCATAGTGCTGCATGCGCAATGCTAAATAGCAGGGCGGGTAACTGTCGGCGGCCGCTCTATGAAATAACTGGCGTCCAGGTTTATAGGAACCTCCGAATACACGTACTTTGATATGGTGTTATCCTGGCCTACAGTCACGTCACACCAAACGTGCAGTCTACTAGAATAGAAAGGCCGCATCCTCTCATCACCAGACTTGAATAATTTAAGGTTGCCTGTCTTGCGTTCTTACGAGTACATTCGGAACCACGTACAGTGTGCGTGGAGCTGGCGTCCGCCAGCACGCAACCGCCCTCTCGAGGCACAGTGGACATTCATTGCGGGGTTGCGAGCGCACAATTATTTGATTGTTTGACTATAAGGTTCCGAAACTCGAACAGCAGTAAAGAAGGAAGGAGCCGGCACAGTATTGAGAAATATTTGTGCCTCCTGCTTGCCTTCGTTCTGCGAGGGCCACATGGTACGATAGTACTGTTTTTGCCATTGTCGTACTAGCGCAGTTCGCTATTTGTGCTATTCTGCAAACGGGACGCAGGACAGGAGTCCGAACAACCGAGGTGCGCAGTTCGAACAGAGCCTACTGACCGCAGGTCAGCGTCAGTCGTAGAGATTGTCGAACCGCCTCGGTTGGTGGTGCACGTCAGAGGACAAAAGCACAAGGTACTGAGTTTTCGGACTGTGGGATGGCTCGTGCAACGTGGACTACGTATGCTGGAGCTGGCCATCGCCAAAACTGCATCGAGGTCGACTTGCGCAGAACGCTCCCGCATACATGTCACTACCTGCCTGGTGCGCGGCTGGTCAGAACAAGATCAGAGGAGAATTTGTCTCTCTCATGCCAGGTACATTGGCTTAGCGCCTCACCTGCGGGTCTGCGTCCATGTCGACTGACGCCATGGTGCGTTGGCGCTTCAACGCGTCAGATGTACTTCCATCCATGGAGCTCATTGCGGCAACAGAGCGCATACTCCGCCCTGGAACGAAAAAATGAATTCGTGGCCACATCGAGCTTGCTCCGCGTAGAGACATCGCGGCTCTCCTCTCACACCGTTGCGACGCTCTCCTGCTCATTCCCTTGACAGTAAACTCTGGGGTGACAGTGTCCCCTGCTGTGCAATAGCTCTGCTGACTAGACCAGTCTACGAGGCTATCGCCTGCGAATATGATTTTGGACAACGTCGGCGGACGTGAGCTGTCAATGATGCTGATGAATGTCCCTTGTCGTGTTCATCGCGTCCCTTTTGAATAGTGTGAACGCAGTAGAGGGCGTTGAGCGCCTGGACATTTTAGAGGGGGGTGGAGCACATAGAGCTGGGGGGTGATTAGTCCTCCCGTTCTGGGAGTCCTCTATATAAAGTCGCACACCGTAGATGAGTGGAGGCTGACAATTTGTACAAGTGGCAGAGTCTCCCTATTCGTACTAGAGGACTGGCCTTGGTAGGAAGGCCGGAACACATCCCGAGGCTCTCTTCGAATGCATTGCTTCCAGATGAGCCAGACGGAGTATCTCTTTGTGAGAAATGAAAGGAGCGGAAAGTCTTCGTCAGCATGGAAAACCGTGACAACGAGGGCCAACATTCCGGGTCTCCCAGCGAGCTCTTCCTCAGGGACATGATGACCTTCCTCCCTCTGCTAGCGAGACCCTGATTGTCGGCCGCAGCTGCTCATACCTCTGCCACTCATGATGGGCTCGGTCGTGCCACATTACCGCTATGGTTCCCGAAGGCGTAACTCTAAATTTGTTCTGCAAAGCTTCTTGCCTCCAGGATCAAGTAGGCGGAGGGCTATCGCAGATGCAAGCAGCGCATTCCTCTCTCATGGATTTGTTCCCTCCGAAGACAGACACGGACGCTGCAGACGACTACGAGTACACGCGGACTCCAAAGGCATCGAGTATGAGACAGATCCGTTGATATCCTCTGTCCCACGTTTGCGCTCGATGCACATCGACCAACTCTCAGACACCAAGGATATCAAACGCATGCTCTACCTGCAGCCAAACGCCTTTCGTGCCCAGCATTTAATCACAGCTGGGGAGTCTAGTAGTTACGGTCACGCAGGTGGGCGGTGATGGTATCGTTTTCTACAGGAAGGGCTAGAGCGGCAGTAGAGGCTTGTCGGTAGAGCCGTCAACTGAAGCGGACGACATTTCTCTAGAAACCAGTCAGCGCTATCTAGATAGAGTGCTCGTTCCTCGATGATGTTTGTTACGGCGGGCAAAAGGGGCGACTTGGGTAAGGAAGCTTTGAAGTACACGTTTGATGGACCGGGGAACGATCGACCAGAAACGGACTTCGGCCGCTGCAGTGCTTGACTACTATGAGCAAGACTTTGAGACGGAGGGCATTATCAATGCAAATGCACGGCGGTAGCGGACTTGCCTCGAGAAGTAGCATGACGTGTAATATGGGGCAAGGAAGTGCGAAACCCGAGACATTGAGGCTCGTGTACTGCCTATCCGAAAGGTGCTTAGGCTGGTAGTCCTAGCTTTGTTGGCGGACGTCAGCCACGTAAACGCAGAGGGCCGGAAAAGGCAAGCGCCCTCCTGAGAAGGATGGAATTCTTCTTCGGCGTTCTTCTCGCTCCGTGTAAGCGGGGCTTGGGTTGAAGTATCCCCGTAACGTTGCATTACAAGTGAAAGTGTCGTGGTGGTTTATGCAGAGACGCCGACAGGCGCGGAGCTTTTCCATCTTTTGTGTGACACTGCCTGGTTAACAGCTTCCTAATGAATGTAAGGATATTCTCCCACACCTGGACTGGAACTGAGAATACAGAGAGCGTTCACTACTCCATAGGTGTCCTCAAGGCACGAAACGATGCCAACATCAATCTAGCTGGTACGTCAGCGTGGAAGAGCTCCCCATCAGGATACCAGCACGACCGCGAAATCATGTAGCTGCTGGTTAGCCTCCAGTTAGGTCTGAGAGGAGTTTCACAGCTGTTTGCCGCCGAGTGTACGATCAACAATGTGCAGAGCAGGAGCTGTGCTCTGCACAAGGATCACTGGGTATAAAGAGTCAAAAAAGAATGCGCTCACCCTGTTGCTGCAACCGGAACTGAACTGCGGCTTAGAAGGCGCTTCATGAGCAAAATAGGCGACTATCAAGTGCTTCGAATTGATGTGAACGTCCACAGAAGGAATTGTCCGGGCGTAGCACACGCACATACACTTGTTGACAAATGTAGGAGTGGTATTAACTGCCCCTCTTGGTCCTATGCTGAGGCGTCTTTGGAAGGACCTGCCACCTGGTACAGCTCTCTGAGCTCGCGAGCAGAGTTTGCAAATTAGCAATTTGGGCCCTGTGAGGCCTATAGTCAGACTCTCGCACAATGACAAAAGCACGACGATTCGGAGTAGGGCGGAGATCGTTTCGGTCTGCATTGATTTGAATGCCTGATGACATCTGGAAACGGCGCCGCCTGTGAAGACATTTGCGTCGTAAGAGCACTGGCAACCATCAACGAGAAAGTAGCTGTTGCGACAGTGGACCCCGGCACGTCCAAACTGGAGACATATGAGTGGCATGTATCGAGCCTTCAGTACGCCTATGCTGGACAGTACGCATGGTTTTGAAAAAGGCCAGTAATACTTTTGTGGGATTCGGACAAGGTCTGTTTTTTGCAGCTGAGTACGGGAGCGCACGGGTGCTCAAGGACGGCGTGTGAATGGGCACCGCTTGCGGGGACGGCGGTTTACTCGAGCTGTTTTGATTGGTTCTCGTCTCACTGTCCCGGACCATAGATGCCCGCTGAATTGTAGTAGGCCCCGTCCGGCATCTACCACCTGCCTGACCTCTGGATTGCTCTGCACCTTACTGACGTACTCGACACGGTCGTCGATGGTACCTAGAAGCTGCTGCCTCAGGATGTAGCAGGGAGAACGCCATTTACATCGAGATATCGAATATGCTCGGGAAAGAATGCACGGCGTCATGGCAGTAGCTTTTAAACACTTCCCAGTGACGCGACCAGGTGACATGAAGGTGTCGACAACATCATGCGACAAAACATGTCCAAGACCGACAACGCCATTATGTCTTTTCACAAGTCGTGGCCGCTTTTGCAAATCCAAGCGGGTTCCACATAAGCTTTGAGAAGAGTTCTCTCTGTGGTTCGTAGACGATAGTGGAGACGTCGAGGAGTGTGTTGCGATCCTAGATTATTGCGGCGCGCAGGAGCGGGTGAGCCTGACAGGAGTACCTGAGTGCTGGAGGTCGACAACATGGTCTTAGCCTTGATCGAATATTAGAATATGACAATTCCGCTGATTTGCTACCATAACGCCAGCTAAAAGTCATTTGCCGTCGCCGCTTGCGTACTTCCGCAATCAAACCTTCGGGGGGGGACCTCCTTGCCTGAACTGCAAGAGCGGCATTTGACTGCGTGGTTGATGTAGCCTACATCCGCATTTGTCAGCTGCTATGAGTATTCGGGTTCTACAGAACTGTCGAAGCGTTCAGCGATTACGTGCTTCCACTTCTCAATAGGCAGCGAGCACAATGCGAGAGGGGGCAGAGCGAAGCCTTATGTGGCCCAGGGAATTGGAGAATTTTTGGAGACATGCCCAGACTCGCTTGCATCGCTCCGCGGCTTGAGTGCTTCCGTCGACACTTTCTGCGATTCGGCGCCTGTAAACGGCAGCAGTATGCAGAATGAAGCAGGCACGTCAAATAGTGTTCGAGAAAAGGAAGGTACAGGCGTTATCGGTGGAGCCTGACGGTCTAACCCCCAGTGCTTCTTGAGTCGTCCGTAGCGCACTGTGGGTCCATACCTTCACGAGCGCGGCTTATGGATCTGCAGGGACTGTCTAACTGCTGCGAACCACGCTCTCTGAACTAAGTGTTGTATGCTTTTTAAAAACCCGCACTCAGCTTCGGAGACCTCCAGCTAGGTAAGCAGCGAGGGTGTCGTCGGGAGGTCGGCAGCTCATCAGGCGGCGAGGGGAGGAAGAAAGACAGAGTTCTCTCGCCAGTGAGACAGGAGGAGCCCGAGAACAAGGATGTGCAGTAGAGGGGTCTTGAGCGTCAGAGAATCCCTCGCGCTGCGGTGTAAACAACACACAAAGCGTGACGACCAAGGATTACAGTCGTGTGAGCTAGGGAGGAGAGAGCAGTCCTCTGGGTTGCTGTTAGAGGGGTGCATCCTCACTGCTACTTCGACGCCGCTTGGCCGCCTTTACCTGTCCAAGTCTAGCCTGTCGTGGGCTGCTGCAAGAGTATTACGGACTGGATTGGACACAAAGGCGGTCAAGCACTGCAGGCCGATTTTGCCAGTATAATGGAGTCCGGAGTTTCTTTCACGACAACGTCTATTAAATCTCTCGGCGGCTTGAGTCTGCGCATACTCGGAAGTATTGCAGACATTCCATCTATCTGAGGTTACGAAGAAAAACACATGGATCGTCGCTGTTAGCTTGATGGCTGCCGAAAAAACGTTCCTTTGTATTACTCTCTCACGTATTTATCAATCCAGCAAAACGCTAACCGCTCTCGGGGGTCCGGAAGGCTCGAGTGAACCCTTTTGCGTTCGGCGTCCAGATATGGGCACCCTAAACGGCATTGGCTATTGGCAAGCCTATATCAAGCACCTCGCTCCCTATCATTCTGTTATGCCCCCGCCCGTCTGAGCTCACGACGCTTATTAGGATTGAGCGGAAGATAGGTTTCGGGTGAGGAACTAAAGCGTGAATGGAAAAGACGCATCTCTTCGTTTGATCCGCCAGGAAGCCGATGAAAATATAGAAATCTCGCTGTGAATAGCAGAGGCATAGTGCTGCATGCGCAATGCTAAATAGCAGGGCGGGTAACTGTCGGCGGCCGCTCTATGAAATAACTGGCGTCCAGGTTTATAGGAACCTCCGAATACACGTACTTTGATATGGTGTTATCCTGGCCTACAGTCACGTCACACCAAACGTGCAGTCTACTAGAATAGAAAGGCCGCATCCTCTCATCACCAGACTTGAATAATTTAAGGTTGCCTGTCTTGCGTTCTTACGAGTACATTCGGAACCACGTACAGTGTGCGTGGAGCTGGCGTCCGCCAGCACGCAACCGCCCTCTCGAGGCACAGTGGACATTCATTGCGGGGTTGCGAGCGCACAATTATTTGATTGTTTGACTATAAGGTTCCGAAACTCGAACAGCAGTAAAGAAGGAAGGAGCCGGCACAGTATTGAGAAATATTTGTGCCTCCTGCTTGCCTTCGTTCTGCGAGGGCCACATGGTACGATAGTACTGTTTTTGCCATTGTCGTACTAGCGCAGTTCGCTATTTGTGCTATTCTGCAAACGGGACGCAGGACAGGAGTCCGAACAACCGAGGTGCGCAGTTCGAACAGAGCCTACTGACCGCAGGTCAGCGTCAGTCGTAGAGATTGTCGAACCGCCTCGGTTGGTGGTGCACGTCAGAGGACAAAAGCACAAGGTACTGAGTTTTCGGACTGTGGGATGGCTCGTGCAACGTGGACTACGTATGCTGGAGCTGGCCATCGCCAAAACTGCATCGAGGTCGACTTGCGCAGAACGCTCCCGCATACATGTCACTACCTGCCTGGTGCGCGGCTGGTCAGAACAAGATCAGAGGAGAATTTGTCTCTCTCATGCCAGGTACATTGGCTTAGCGCCTCACCTGCGGGTCTGCGTCCATGTCGACTGACGCCATGGTGCGTTGGCGCTTCAACGCGTCAGATGTACTTCCATCCATGGAGCTCATTGCGGCAACAGAGCGCATACTCCGCCCTGGAACGAAAAAATGAATTCGTGGCCACATCGAGCTTGCTCCGCGTAGAGACATCGCGGCTCTCCTCTCACACCGTTGCGACGCTCTCCTGCTCATTCCCTTGACAGTAAACTCTGGGGTGACAGTGTCCCCTGCTGTGCAATAGCTCTGCTGACTAGACCAGTCTACGAGGCTATCGCCTGCGAATATGATTTTGGACAACGTCGGCGGACGTGAGCTGTCAATGATGCTGATGAATGTCCCTTGTCGTGTTCATCGCGTCCCTTTTGAATAGTGTGAACGCAGTAGAGGGCGTTGAGCGCCTGGACATTTTAGAGGGGGGTGGAGCACATAGAGCTGGGGGGGTGATTAGTCCTCCCGTTCTGGGAGTCCTCTATATAAAGTCGCACACCGTAGATGAGTGGAGGCTGACAATTTGTACAAGTGGCAGAGTCTCCCTATTCGTACTAGAGGACTGGCCTTGGTAGGAAGGCCGGAACACATCCCGAGGCTCTCTTCGAATGCATTGCTTCCAGATGAGCCAGACGGAGTATCTCTTTGTGAGAAATGAAAGGAGCGGAAAGTCTTCGTCAGCATGGAAAACCGTGACAACGAGGGCCAACATTCCGGGTCTCCCAGCGAGCTCTTCCTCAGGGACATGATGACCTTCCTCCCTCTGCTAGCGAGACCCTGATTGTCGGCCGCAGCTGCTCATACCTCTGCCACTCATGATGGGCTCGGTCGTGCCACATTACCGCTATGGTTCCCGAAGGCGTAACTCTAAATTTGTTCTGCAAAGCTTCTTGCCTCCAGGATCAAGTAGGCGGAGGGCTATCGCAGATGCAAGCAGCGCATTCCTCTCTCATGGATTTGTTCCCTCCGAAGACAGACACGGACGCTGCAGACGACTACGAGTACACGCGGACTCCAAAGGCATCGAGTATGAGACAGATCCGTTGATATCCTCTGTCCCACGTTTGCGCTCGATGCACATCGACCAACTCTCAGACACCAAGGATATCAAACGCATGCTTACCTGCAGCCAAACGCCTTTCGTGCCCAGCATTTAATCACAGCTGGGGAGTCTAGTAGTTACGGTCACGCAGGTGGGCGGTGATGGTATCGTTTTCTACAGGAAGGGCTAGAGCGGCAGTAGAGGCTTGTCGGTAGAGCCGTCAACTGAAGCGGACGACATTTCTCTAGAAACCAGTCAGCGCTATCTAGATAGAGTGCTCGTTCCTCGATGATGTTTGTTACGGCGGGCAAAAGGGGCGACTTGGGTAAGGAAGCTTTGAAGTACACGTTTGATGGACCGGGGAACGATCGACCAGAAACGGACTTCGGCCGCTGCAGTGCTTGACTACTATGAGCAAGACTTTGAGACGGAGGGCATTATCAATGCAAATGCACGGCGGTAGCGGACTTGCCTCGAGAAGTAGCATGACGTGTAATATGGGGCAAGGAAGTGCGAAAACCGAGACATTGAGGCTCGTGTACTGCCTATCCGAAAGGTGCTTAGGCTGGTAGTCCTAGCTTTGTTGGCGGACGTCAGCCACGTAAACGCAGAGGGCCGGAAAAGGCAAGCGCCCTCCTGAGAAGGATGGAATTCTTCTTCGGCGTTCTTCTCGCTCCGTGTAAGCGGGGCTTGGGTTGAAGTATCCCCGTAACGTTGCATTACAAGTGAAAGTGTCGTGGTGGTTTATGCAGAGACGCCGACAGGCGCGGAGCTTTTCCATCTTTTGTGTGACACTGCCTGGTTAACAGCTTCCTAATGAATGTAAGGATATTCTCCCACACCTGGACTGGAACTGAGAATACAGAGAGCGTTCACTACTCCATAGGTGTCCTCAAGGCACGAAACGATGCCAACATCAATCTAGCTGGTACGTCAGCGTGGAAGAGCTCCCCATCAGGATACCAGCACGACCGCGAAATCATGTAGCTGCTGGTTAGCCTCCAGTTAGGTCTGAGAGGAGTTTCACAGCTGTTTGCCGCCGAGTGTACGATCAACAATGTGCAGAGCAGGAGCTGTGCTCTGCACAAGGATCACTGGGTATAAAGAGTCAAAAAAGAATGCGCTCACCCTGTTGCTGCAACCGGAACTGAACTGCGGCTTAGAAGGCGCTTCATGAGCAAAATAGGCGACTATCAAGTGCTTCGAATTGATGTGAACGTCCACAGAAGGAATTGTCCGGGCGTAGCACACGCACATACACTTGTTGACAAATGTAGGAGTGGTATTAACTGCCCCTCTTGGTCCTATGCTGAGGCGTCTTTGGAAGGACCTGCCACCTGGTACAGCTCTCTGAGCTCGCGAGCAGAGTTTGCAAATTAGCAATTTGGGCCCTGTGAGGCCTATAGTCAGACTCTCGCACAATGACAAAAGCACGACGATTCGGAGTAGGGCGGAGATCGTTTCGGTCTGCATTGATTTGAATGCCTGATGACATCTGGAAACGGCGCCGCCTGTGAAGACATTTGCGTCGTAAGAGCACTGGCAACCATCAACGAGAAAGTACCTGTTGCGACAGTGGACCCCGGCACGTCCAAACTGGAGACATATGAGTGGCATGTATCGAGCCTTCAGTACGCCTATGCTGGACAGTACGCATGGTTTTGAAAAAGGCCAGTAATACTTTTGTGGGATTCGGACAAGGTCTGTTTTTTGCAGCTGAGTACGGGAGCGCACGGGTGCTCAAGGACGGCGTGTCGATGGGCACTCCCTGCGGGGACAGCGATGTATTCGAGCTGAGCATTGGTTCTCGTCTCACCTGCCCCAGATCAGAGTCGCCCGCTGAATTGTAGTAGGCCCCGTCCGGCATCTACCACCTGCTTGACCTCTGGATTGCTCTGCACCTTACTGACGTACTCGACACGGTCGTCGATGGTACCTAGAAGCTGCTGCCTCAGGATGTAGCAGGGAGAACGCCATTGACATCGAGACATCGAATAGGCTCGGGAAAGAATGCACGGCGTCATGGTAGTAGTCTTTGAACACTTCCCAATGACGCGACCAGGTGACATGAAGGTGTCGACAACATCATGCGACAAAACATGTCCAAGACCGACAACGCCATTATGTCTTTTCACAAGTCGTGGCCGCTTTTGCAAATCCAAGCGGGTTCCACATAAGCTTTGAGAAGAGTTCTCTCTGTGGTTCGTAGACGATAGTGGAGACGTCGAGGAGTGTGTTGCGATCTTAGATTATTGCGGCGCGCAGGAGCGGGTGAGCCTGACAGGAGTGCCTGAGTGCTGGAGGTCGACAACATGGTCTTAGCCTTGATCGAATATTAGAATATGACAATTCCGCTGATTTGCTACCATAACGCCAGCTAAAAGTCATTTGCCGTCGCCGCTTGCGTACTTCCGCAATCAAACCTTCGGGGGGGGACCTCCTTGCCTGAACTGCAAGAGCGGCATTTGACTGCGTGGTTGATGTAGCCTACATCAGCATTTGTCAGCTGCTATGAGTATTCGGGTTCTACAGAACTGTCGAAGCGTTCAGCGATTACGTGCTTCCACTTCTCAAGAGGCAGCGAGCACAATGCGAGAGGGGGCAGAGCGAAGCCTTATGTGGCCCAGGGAATTGGAGAATTTTTGGAGACATGCCCAGACTCGCTTGCATCGCTCCGCGGCTTGAGTGCTTCCGTCGACACTTTCTGCGATTCGGCGCCTGTAAACGGCAGCAGTATGCAGAATGAAGCAGGCACGTCATATAGTGTTCGAGAAAAGGAAGGTACAGGCGTTATCGGTGGAGCCTGACGGTCTAACCCCCAGTGCTTCTTGAGTCGTCGGTAGCGCACTGTGGGTCCATACCTTCACGAGCGCGGCTTATGGATCTGCAGGGACTCTCTAACTGCTGCGAACCACGCTCTCTGAACTAAGTGTTGTATGCTTTTTAAAAACCCGCACTCAGCTTCGGAGACCTCCAGCTAGGTAAGCAGCGAGGGTGTCGTCGGGAGGTCGGCAGCTCATCAGGCTGCGAGGGGAGGAAGAAAGACAGAGTTCTCTCGCCAGTGAGACAGGAGGAGCCCGAGAACAAGGATGTGCAGTAGAGGGGTCTTGAGCGTCAGAGAATCCCTCGCGCTGCGGTGTAAACAACACACAAAGCGTGACGACCAAGGATTACAGTCGTGTGAGCTAGGGAGGAGAGAGCAGTCCTCTGGGTTGCTGTTAGAGGGGTGCATCCTCACTGCTACTTCGACGCCGCTTGGCCGCCTTTACCTGTCCAAGTCTAGCCTGTCGTGGGCTGCTGCAAGAGTATTACGGACTGGATTGGACACAAAGGCGGTCAAGCACTGCAGGCCGATTTTGCCAGTATAATGGAGTCCGGAGTTTCTTTCACGACAACGTCTATTAAATCTCTCGGCGGCTTGAGTCTGCGCATACTCGGAAGTGTTGCAGACATTCCATCTATCTGAGGTTATGAAGAAAAACACATGGATCGTCGCTGTTAGCTTGATGGCTGATGGCTGCCGAAAAAACGTTCCTTTGTATTACTCTCTCACGTATTTATCAATCCAGCAAAACGCTAACCGCTCTCGGGGGTCCGGAAGGCTCGAGTGAACCCTTTTGCGATCGGCGTCCAGATATGGGCACCCTAAACGGCATTGGCTATTGGCAAGCCTATATCAAGCACCTCGCTCCCTATCATTCTGTTATGCCCCCCGCCCGTCTGAGCTCACGACGCTTATTAGGATTGAGCGGAAGATAGGTTTCGGGTGAGGAACTAAAGCGTGAATGGAAAAGACGCATCTCTTCGTTTGATCCGCCAGGAAGCCGATGAAAATATAGAAATCTCGCTGTGAATAGCAGAGGCATAGTGCTGCATGCGCAATGCTAAATAGCAGGGCGGGTAAACTGTCGGCGGCCGCTCTATGAAATAACTGGCGTCCAGGTTTATAGGAACCTCCGAATACACGTACTTTGATATGGTGTTATCCTGGCCTACAGTCACGTCACACCAAACGTGCAGTCTACTAGAATAGAAAGGCCGCATCCTCTCATCACCAGACTTGAATAATTTAAGGTTGCCTGTCTTGCGTTCTTACGAGTACATTCGGAACCACGTACAGTGTGCTTGGAGCTGGCGTCCGCCAGCACGCAACCGCCCTCTCGAGGCACAGTGGACATTCATTGCGGGGTTGCGAGCGCACAATTATTTGATTGTTTGACTATAAGGTTCCGAAACTCGAACAGCAGTAAAGAAGGAAGGAGCCGGCACAGTATTGAGAAATATTTGTGCCTCCTGCTTGCCTTCGTTCTGCGAGGGCCACATGGTACGATAGTACTGTTTTTGCCATTGTCGTACTAGCGCAGTTCGCTATTTGTGCTATTCTGCAAACGGGACGCAGGACAGGAGTCCGAACAACCGAGGTGCGCAGTTCGAACAGAGCCTACTGACCGCAGGTCAGCGTCAGTCGTAGAGATTGTCGAACCGCCTCGGTTGGTGGTGCACGTCAGAGGACAAAAGCACAAGGTACTGAGTTTTCGGGACTGTGGGATGGCTCGTGCAACGTGGACTACGTATGCTGGAGCTGGCCATCGCCAAAACTGCATCGAGGTCGACTTGCGCAGAACGCTCCCGCATACATGTCACTACCTGCCTGGTGCGCGGCTGGTCAGAACAAGATCAGAGGAGAATTTGTCTCTCTCATGCCAGGTACATTGGCTTAGCGCCTCACCTGCGGGTCTGCGTCCATGTCGACTGACGCCATGGTCCGTTGGCGCTTCAACGCGTCAGATGTACTTCCATCCATGGAGCTCATTGCGGCAACAGAGCGCATACTCCGCCCTGGCACGAAAAAATGAATTCGTGGCCACATCGAGCTTGCTCCGCGTAGAGACATCGCGGCTCTCCTCTCACACCGTTGCGACGCTCTCCTGCTCATTCCCTTGACATTAAACTCTGGGGTGACAGTGTCCCCTGCTGTGCAATAGCTCTGCTGACTAGACCAGTCTACGAGGCTAACGCCTGCGAATATGATTTTGGACAACGTCGGCGGACGTGAGCTGTCAATGATGCTGATGAATGTCCCTTGTCGTGTTTCATCGCGTCCCATTTGAATAGTGTGAACGCAGTAGAGGGCGTTGAGCGCCTGGACATTTTAGAGGGGGGTGGAGCACATAGAGCTGGGGGGTGATTAGAGTCCTCCCGTTCTGGGAGTCCTCTATATAAAGTCGCACACCGTAGATGAGTGGAGGCTGACAATTTGTACAAGTGGCAGAGTCTCCCTATTCGTACTAGAGGACTGGCCTTGGTAGGAAGGCCGGAACACATCCCGAGGCTCTCTTCGAATGCATTGCTTCCAGATGAGCCAGACGGTGTATCTCTTTGTGAGAAATGAAAGGAGCGGAAAGTCTTCGTCAGCATGGAAAACCGTGACAACGAGGGCCAACATTCCGGGTCTCCCAGCGAGCTCTTCCTCAGGGACATGATGACCTTCCTCCCTCTGCTAGCGAGACCCTGATTGTCGGCCGCAGCTGCTCATACCTCTGCCACTCATGATGGGCTCGGTCGTGCCACATTACCGCTATGGTTCCCGAAGGCGTAACTCTAAATTTGTTCTGCAAAGCTTCTTGCCTCCAGGAACAAGTAGGCGGAGGGCTATCGCAGATGCAAGCAGCGCATTGCTCTCTCATGGAATTGTTCCGTCGGCTGTCAGACCCGGACGCTGCAGACGACTACGAGTACCCGGGGACTCCAACTGCATCGAGTATGAGACAGACCCGTTGATATCCTCTGTCCCCGTTTGCGCTCGATGCACATCGACCAACTCTCAGACACCAAGGATATCAAACGCATGCTCCACCTGCAGCCAAACGCCTTTCGTGCCCAGCATTTAATCATAGCTGGGGAGTCTAGTAGTTACGGTCACGCAGGTGGGCGGTGATGGTATCGTTTTCTACAGGAAGGGCTAGAGCGGCAGTAGAGGCTTGTCGGTAGAGCCGTCAACTGAAGCGGACGACATTTCTCTAGAAACCAGTCAGCGCTATCTAGATAGAGTGCTCGTTCCTCGATGATGTTTGTTACGGCGGGCAAAAGGGGCGACTTGGGTAAGGAAGCTTTGAAGCACACGTTTGATGGACCGGGGAACGATCGACCAGAAACGGACTTCGGCCGCTGCAGTGCTTGACTACTATGAGCAAGACTTTGAGACGGAGGGCATTATCAATGCAAATGCACGGCGGTAGCGGACTTGCCTCGAGAAGTAGCATGACGTGTAATATGGGGCAAGGAAGTGCGAAACCCGAGACATTGAGGCTCGTGTACTGCCTATCCGAAAGGTGCTTAGGCTGGTAGTCCTAGCTTTGTTGGCGGACGTCAGCCACGTAAACGCAGAGGGCCGGAAAAGGCAGGCGCCCTCCTGAGAAGGATGGAATTCTTCTCCGGCGTTCTTCTCGCTCCGTGTAAGCGGAGCTTGGGTTGAAGTATCCCCGTAACGTTGCATTACAAGTGAAAGTGTCGTGGTGGTTTATGCAGAGACGCCGACAGGCGCGGAGCTTTTCCATCTTTTGTGTGACACTGCCTGGTTAACAGCTTCCTAATGAATGTAAGGATATTCTCCCACACCTGGACTGGAACTGAGAATACAGAGAGCGTTCACTACTCCATAGGTGTCCTCAAGGCACGAAACGATGCCAACATCAATCTAGCTGGTACGTCAGCGTGGAAGAGCTCCCCATCAGGATACCAGCACGACCGCGAAATCATGTAGCTGCTGGTTAGCCTCCAGTTAGGTCTGAGAGGAGTTTCACAGCTGTTTGCCGCCGAGTGTACGATCAACAATGTGCACAACGGGAGCTGTGCTCCTGCACAAGGATCACTGGGTATAAAGAGTCATAAAAGAATGCGCTCACCCTGTTGCTGCGACCGGAACTAAACTGCGGCTTAGGAGGCGCTTCATGAGCAAAATAGGCGACTATCAAGTGCTTCGAATTGATGTGAACGTCAACAGAAGGAATTGTCCGGGCGTAGCACACGCACATACACTTGTTGACAAATGTAGGGGTGGTATTAACTGCCCCTCTTGGTCCTATGCTGAGGCGTCTTTGGAAGGACCTGCCACCTGGTACAGCTCTCTGAGCTCGCGAGCAGAGTTTGCAAATTAGCAATTTGGGCCCTGTGAGGCCTATAGTCAGACTCTCGCACAATGACAAAAGCACGACGATTCGGAGTAGGGCGGAGATCGTTTCGGTCTGCATCGATTTGAATGCCTGATGACATCTGGAAACGGCGCCGCCTGTGAAGACATTTGCGTCGTAAGAGCACTGGCAACCATCAACGAGAAAGTAGCTGTTGCGACAGTGGACCCCGGCACGTCCAAACTGGAGACATATGAGTGGCATGTATCGAGCCTTCAGTACGCCTATGCTGGACAGTACGCATGGTTTTGAAAAAGGCCAGTAATACTTTTGTGGGATTCGGACAAGGTCTGTTTTTTGCACCTGAGTACGGGAGCGCACGGGTGCTCAAGGACGGCGTGTGAATGGGCACCGCTTGCGGGGACGGCGGTTTACTCGAGCTGTTTTGATTGGTTCTCGTCTCACTGTCCCGGACCATAGATGCCCGCTGAATTGTAGTAGGCCCCGTCCGGCATCTACCACCTGCCTGACCTCTGGATTGCTCTGCACCTTACTGACGTACTCGACACGGTCGTCGATGGTACCTAGAAGCTGCTGCCTCAGGATGTAGCAGGGAGAACGCCATTGACATCGAGACATCGAATAGGCTCGGGAAAGAATGCACGGCGTCATGGTAGTAGTCTTTGAACACTTCCCAATGACGCGACCAGGTGACATGAAGGTGTCGACAACATCATGCGACAAAACATGTCCAAGACCGACAACGCCATTATGTCTTTTCACAAGTCGTGGCCGCTTTTGCAAATCCAAGCGGGTTCCACATAAGCTTTGAGAAGAGTTCTCTCTGTGACTCGTAGACGATAGTGGAGACGTCGAGGAGTGTGTTGTGATCCTAGATTATTGCGGCGCGCAGCGACGGGTGAGCCTGACAGGAGTGCCTGAGTGCTAGAGGTCGGCATCTTGGTGCGAAACTTGTTATAATATTAGAATATTACATATCTGCTGCTTCGCTACTATAACGCCAGCTAAAAGTCATTTGCCGTCGCCGCTTGCGTACTTCCGCAATCAAAACTTCGGGGGGGGACCTCCTTGCCTGAACTGCAAGAGCGGCATTTGACTGCGTGGTTGATGTAGCCTACATCAGCATTTGTCAGCTGCTATGAGTATTCGGGTTCTACAGAACTGTCGAAGCGTTCAGCGATTACGTGCTTCCACTTCTCAAGAGGCAGCGAGCACAGTGCGAGAGGGGGCAGAGCGAAGCCTTATGTGGCCCAGGGAATCGGAGAATTTTAGAGACATGCCCAGACTCGCTTGCATCGCTCCGCGGCTTGAGTGCTTCCGTCGACATTTTCTGCGATTCAGCGCTCGTAAACGGCAGCAGTATGGAAAATGAAGCAGACACGTCAAATAGTGTTCGAGAAAAGGAAGATAGAGGCGTTATCGGTGGAGCCTGACGGTCTAACCCCCACTGCTTCTTGAGTCGTCCGTAGCGCACTGTGGGTCCATACCTTCACGAGCGCGGCTTATGGATCTGCAGGGACTGTCTAACTGCTGCGAACCATGCTCTCTGAACTAAGTGTTATATGCTGTTTAAAAACCCGCACTCAGCTTCG